>NC_047119.1:27580884-27863384 GCF_902500255.1 Thalassophryne amazonica
TAGTCGTAATCATGTGTTAAAATCCCATATTAGGAAATGCATTGGTGTGGATTTGATGCCCTACATTACCAGTAATCTTGTCTGTTCAGATTAAAAAAGATTAGGAAAGCACAAAATTGAGCCAATAGGCATCTTCAAGGCATCCGTAAATATTTATTTTCAGCTGTAAAGGGGACAATTATGTAAGTGTAATTTTGAGAATATTTCAGAACTGATTCAGGCAAAATTCATTTCTTTATCATAAACCACAAAGGTTTTTTTTTCCAAAAAAAAAAAAAAAAAATATTTTTTTCTGCCACTAGCTGTGTTTTCACAATCAAAACAAAGTTTCCCTTTCACCCAATCAAGCTCAAGGAATGGCAGTTGGAGCTTTTTAAAAGGGCCACAATCTACGTCAAAAGAAAAAAAAAAAAAAAAAAAGAAAAAAAAAAAAAATATATATATATATATATATATATATATATATATATATATATATATATATAAATTATTGTTCGACTGCATTTTTGGGCAGAGGCATTTTTTTCAACACAAAGTGTGAGTTTTTTTTTCACGTATTTCTGGAAAGTAGCTAACTCAGCCACATGGGGTGTGCAGCCAGTACATTCTGAGTGCTGGTCCCAAGCCTAGATAAATGAGGAGGACTGCTTCAGGAATGGCATCTGGTGTAAAACAAGCCAGAGTTAAAGATGCAAACTACAAGTACATTTCCATATCGGATTGGTCAAGGCCCAGGTTAACAATGACCACCACCATTTCCATTGCCCAACAGGATGCCAGCATAATTGGGCTACTGCTGGGCGAAGAAGATGAAGAGGAGTAAAACATGTCTACAGACAGCGGGAGAAGACAAAAACTAGAAACGTGGAAGTGAGAGTCAGGACTTTGAATGCTGGCAGTATGACTGGTAATGGGAGAGAGCTGGCTGATATGATGGAGAGGAGAAAGGTAGACATATTACGTGGGCAAGAGACCAAGTGGAACGGAAGTAAGAGCAGGAGCACAGGCAGGGGCTCAAGTTGTTGTATCACGGTGAGTATAGGAAGAGAAATGGTGTTGGGGTCATTTTAAAGGAAGAGTATGTTAAGGGTGTGTTGGAGGTTAAGCGAGTGTCTGACATGTCAAAATGGAAAATGATTGTTGAATAAACTTTTGGAAAGTGAGAGGATGCCTAAGGAGTGGAGACGAAGTGTACTGGTTCCTATTTTTAAGAACAAGGGTGATGTGCAGAGCTGCAGTAACTACAGAGGCATAAAGCTGATCAGCCACAGCATGAAGTTATGGGAAAGAGTCGTAGAAGCTAGGCTTAGAAAACAGGTGGAAAATATGGAACCTTGAAAATATGGTTTCATGCTGAGAAACAGCACTACAGATATAATGTTTGCTTTGAGAATACTGATGGCAAAGTATAGAGAAGGCCAGAAGGAGTTACATTGTGTGTTTGTGGATTGAGAGAAAGCTTGCCAAGGTGCCACAGCAGTGAGATGTACAGTAGGAATGACAGACTCATTCAAGGTGGAGGTGGGATTACACCAAGGATCAGCTCTGAGTCCTTTCTTGTTCACAGTGGTCATGGACAGGTTGACGGATGAGATCAGACAGGAGTCCCCATGGACTACGATGATTGCAGATGACATTGTGATGTGTAGTGAGAGTAGAGAGCAAGCTGAGTCTAGTCTGGAAAGGTGGAGATATGCTCTGGAGAGCAAGGGAATGAAAGTCAGCAGGAGAAAGACTAAGTACATGTGGGTGAATGAGAGGGAGCCAAGTGGAACAGTGTGGTTACAAGGAATAGAGGTGTTGAAAGTAGATGAGTTTAAATACTTGGGGTCGACTGTCCAAAGTAATGAAGAATGTGGTAGAGAGGGGAAGAAAAGAGTGCAGGCAGGATGGAGTGGGTGGAGAAAGGTGGCAGGAGTGATTTGTGACCAAAGAATATTAGCAAGAGTGAAGGGGAAAGTTTACAAGACAGCAGTGACACCAGCTATGTTGTACGGCTGTGAGACGGTGGCACTAACAAAAAGACAGGAGGCAGAGCTGAAGACGTTGCGACTGTCTTTGGGAGTGACGAGAATGGACAGAATTAGGAATGAACATATCAGAGGGACAGCTCAGGTGGGATGGTTTGGAGACAAAGTCAGAGATGGTTTGGACATGTGCAGAGGAGGGACCCAGGGTACATAGGGAGAAGGATGCTGAGGATGGAGCCACCAGGCAAGAGGGGAAGAGGGAGACCAAAGAGGAGATTTATGTATGTGCTGGCACATACATAAAGATAAATACATAAGCTGTTTCCATCTCGTCCTAACAACTTATGTGCTGTGGCGACACCTAAAGGGAGCAGCTAAAAGAAGGCGGTTTCTGGAAAGTAGCTGCTTTCTGCCATCTTCCAAAAAAAATAAAATAAAAAAAAATCAACAGCTATGTGGTCGATAGTGAATACTGCTGTACCTCCATCAATGTGTATGTGTGTGTGTGTGTGTGCGGGGGGGGGGGGCTGTATCTGTTTCACAGGTCAGAACTGGCATGCCCTAAACATGCATGATGTAAATGTCATGCACGAAAATGTGTATCTGCTGCCAGACCAAGGATGTAAACGATATAGAAAAGCTCAGAGCACAGAGGAAGTGTTGCTTCATTATCCGCATAAGACACCATTAAACTACTAAATACTTACAAAGAAAATAGTTGTTGAATGCTGTATTAATGTGTTATGTGTCGGACGCAGCTCGGAGAACCGACCAGCGTTTGAAGGACCCAGTATGAAATAAGCAGAGCACGGTACAAAGGCTAACTGAATTTAATACATAACAGTGATGTGATACAAAACAACAAAAGAGTGTGCGGTCTGGCGTGGTGGTGTTACGGTACGCTCCCAGCAGCGCTAACAGTCCGGAGCCAGAAGCCGTTCGGACCCAAGGACCCCGCCGACACCCCCCAGGTGGCCGCAACAAACCGAGTCTGTGAAAGAAGGAACCATTATGTGAGTCCACACAGAGAGACCACTCAAAGGTGTACATAAACAGCAAACACTTCCTGGCTTAATTACTAATCAGCTTCCCAACCTGCAGGCATGGAACATCCAGTTCACAAAACTCCACTGCAGTGGAAGCCGATACATGACTAACGTACAGCTCAATATAATAAGGTGTGAGGGACACCACATTTACTGACTGTATAAACGTTAGTCACAAAATCTAACGTACCTCAGGAAGTGTGCTGACGAGCGTGAGACCTCACCCCCTCCTCTTTCACAGACCGTGCATCAAACCCTGGACGTTCTCTGCATCCACTGATGATGAGATGGCTCCCGAGACGACGATCTCACCCGTCTGGTCACAAGGTCGAGTCTCTGGCAAATACACACTGTATACTCCAGTCTTAAATGCCACCATGTTCCAATCCATATAGATGCACCACAGCTGTGAGTCCTGACGAGCCGCAGGTGATCAGGGTGAGGTCCTGATAACCTCAGCAACACAGCCACTCAGTCCCAAATGCAAGCCACCTGGAAGGAAAACCAAAAGACAGAAACAAAAAGGCAGCCAGGCCCCCCCAGCCATACAACAGTACCCCACCCTCACGGGAAGCCTCCCGGCGACCACACAAACCTGGCCCAGGAGAAACACCCCCCTCCAGGGACCATGGCTGGAAACCGCATCTGCATTCGTCTTCCAACAGAATGGTTGATGTCCTCTCCTCTGGCTGCATCCTTGCCTTTGTTTCAGTCAGTCACTTAGCACAAGTGTGGCCAGGAGTTCTTAAACCTGTGTGGTCAGCCTTTATCCAACCATGTTCGGTCTTTAGTCATAAAACAAAAAAGACAAACACAAACAACCAAAACACCCCCCCTCCCCAGGGGACCGTCCCATCAAACCCCGGGAAGAGGAGAAAAGAAAAACCCCAAACTTAAGCTTACAAATAAAAGTGCTAAAACACCCCCCCCCCCCCCAAACGACATGTAGGGACCAACACCCCCCAGAGGACTTCCCGCCAGCTCCAGGAGTAATAACCACAGCCGAGGTCCCTCTGGGATCCAACGTCACCCACGGGGACTCCCAGCGCCTCCCAGAGGACCACTCGTCAACCCCAGGAGACGCCTCCCCTCATGACCAACGGACCCAGCCCCGGCCGTCTATGGCTAGATGGACCCACAGCCCTTTCCCCCCCAGAGGACACCACAGTCAAACCCTGAGGGTGGAAACTGGGGGGAAAAACAAGAAGAGAAAAAAAAAAAAACATACAAACAAAACAACCCCAACCCCACCCCCTTGGCGCAGTGGAAACTGGAAGCATGTCCAGTGTCACCAACCGTGACTATACCCCAGAAGCCAACCGGGAGGAGTGGAACAGCGGTTATGGCAAACGGCACAAAACGGCGCCACTCCTCCGACTTCTACACCAGCCACTAGCTGCGGGTATATCCCACTGCCCCAAACCTCAGCCACGCCGATGGCAGACGGCCAAAGGCGTGCTGAAGCCGGAGGTGGAACAGGGAATCAAAAAACACCCCCCCCCCCCCCCCAGGTGCAGAGGTTACCCGGGAAACGCCCAGTATAACCAAACTGCACCACTCCAGCAACGCCGACACTACGGCTCACCCGGCTGGAGCCAGAGGAGAAGAGAGGGAAGAAAAAGAAAATACCCCAAACCCCCCACCCCCCCTCCCGGGTGCAGAGGCTACCTGGGAAATGCCCAGCACAACCAAACTGCACCCCTCCAGCAATGCCGACACTACGGCTCACCCGGCTGGAGTCAGAGGAGAAGAGAGGGCATAACAAAAACAAACAAAAAAAAAGAAAAAAAACCCCCAAGTACCACCCCATCACCCCCCAGGGGACCGTCCCATCAAACCCTGGGGAGGTGAAACAAAAAGAAATAAAAAGAAAGACTAACAGACCAGCACACAGTTGTTTGGGTCTTTTTTTTTTTTTTTTTTTTCTTCTTAGACAGGCTGCAGGGTCACAACCCCAGACACAAACAGTGGAAAAAAAAAATAAATCCCACACAAAAACCAACTCAAAAAACACCCACACAAAATGAACTAACACAAAACAAATCAGTGACGTATACCGTTAAGCTCAAACAAGTCGAACACACCTGTTCTAACTTAAGAGCTTAACGGTAATGTGACTAAGTCACCAAAAGAGGGAGCCAAAGTGCTAACAATGAAAAAAAAAACCCTTTGGTGACAAAAAAACAAACGAGCTGCATCTCCGTGCGCAGCTGTGTGCAACACACAACCCAAATGTGCTCAACTAAATAACGCCGGAGCTGATACAACAGACGCAGTAGTTATCTTTATCCGGGGAAACGGGGCTACAACTGTAACACAGGAAGCTCAGCGACCCGTGCCACAGAGCTCCGCCATGCGCGTGCACCCATTACAGACACACTCTTGCAGCTCCCGTTTAAACCTCTTATCCGGTCGGAGCGTGACGCGAAGCCGTCGCCAGTCACACTCCACCACGACCCACGGATAAGGCACAAACACAGGAACACGGCTGCAAGAGAGCACAAATCAGTATTCAGTAATGGGTCTCAAACACGCACCATCCGGGCGGAGAGCACCCGCAACTGATCCGGATAACTACTGAACGTCTGCTGCCGCCTTCCCGGCACGTTACGGTCTCTGCTACCGCTGGGTCCGTGATGTTTGGCCAGAGACTACTGTTATGTGTCGGACGCAGCTCGGAGAACCGACCAGCGTTTGAAGGACCCAGTATGAAATAAGCAGAGCACAGTACAAAGGCTAACTGAATTTAATACATAACAGTGATGTGATACAAAACAACAAAAGAGTGTGCGGTCTGGCGTGGTGGTGTTACGGTGCGCTCCCAGCAGCGCTAACGGTCTGGAGCCAGAAGCCGTTCGGACCCAAGGACCCCGCCGACACCCCCCAGGTGGCCGCAACAAACCGAGTCTGTGAAAGAAGGAACCATTATGTGAGTCCACACTCTACACACAGAGAGACCACTCAAAGGTGTACATAAACAGCAAACACTTCCTGGCTTAATTACTAATCAGCTTCCCAACCTGCAGGCATGGAACATCCAGTTCACAAAACTCCACTGCAGTGGAAGCCGATACATGACTAACGTACAGCTCAATATAATAAGGTGTGAGGGACACCACATTTACTGACTGTATAAACGTTAGTCACAAAATCTAACGTACCTCAGGAAGTGTGCTGACGAGCGTGAGACCTCACCCCCTCCTCTTTCATAGACCGTGCATCAAACCCTGGACGTTCTCTGCATCCACTGATGATGAGATGGCTCCCGAGACGACGATCTCACCCGTCTGGTCACAAGGTCGAGTCTCTGGCAAATACACACTGTATACTCCAGTCTTAAATGCCACCATGTTCCAATCCATATAGATGCACCACAGCTGTGAGTCCTGACGAGCCGCAGGTGATCAGGGTGAGGTCCTGATAACCTCAGCAACACAGCCACTCAGTCCCAAATGCAAGCCACCTGGAAGGAAAACCAAAAGACAGAAACAAAAAGGCAGCCAGGCCCCCCCAGCCATACAACATTAATGTGTAAAATTAATTTAGAACATCTTCAAAAACATGACCTGGATGAATTTCTTCATTCCAAATCAAATGGATATTTAAAATGTTTACAAAACACAAGACATGCACAATCCATTTATATACCACATCTGGTATTCTTTTTTTTTTTTTTAAATTCAGTTTGTCTGAAAACAAGAAAAGGTGATGAGCTGAGAGATAAACAAATATGAGTCAATGGCGTTTTTGCACTACAGGTAGACTAACGTATGCAGTATGGAACACATAACCTTGGAAACACCAACAAATGCACACACACACACACACACACACACACACACACACACACACACACACACACACACACACACACACACACACACACACACACACACACACACAACAAAGAGATGCTTGCCCCTCTTGAGCCTGGTCCAAACACACACACTCTCAATTAGTCGGGGCCGCCAAGGCGACGTCAACGCGAACTTCCAAACAATAGGCACAGGGGATTCATAAAGCATGCGGAGGAAACATGAGCTAATACCACTATTCCAATTAAAGAAACATTTGTTGCCTCTGACACCTAAATGTGATTCTCCACAGCTGTGGTGTGCTCTGATACAATGGTAGGTCTGCGAGGGCAGGGTTTGTTGTATTGTTGGCTGTCGATTGTGTGAAAGGTTGAGTCAGGCCCCGGCCTGGTCTCTTGAGGGGTTTGCTTCATCACAGCAGCGATCTTTTGTTTTCCCTTTTCAAAGGATTTCCAGCACTCGTTGCTCCAATCATAGCCCCTATTCATTGAAGAAAAAAAAAAAAAACTACAGAAAGCTCAAGTAGCTGTTGATGGAACATACTCTGTTAAAGTACGTCTGGATGTGAGGTTTACTGTTGGGATGGCAGCTTTAGATCTAACATTCTGAACTGCCTCTGGTGGTAATGATGAATCGTGTTTTATATATTTAGCCCATGCATGTGTTACTGACCTATAATTAAGAGAGTATTTATTTTAGCAGATTACTGTCCAGGATGAATCTGGTATGTGGTGTCTCTCAACAGTAGGGGTCAGTGTTCTCTCCTCCCTAGTGGTCCATTTGGATGGAAAGTCAACACAAACACATGCTGTAACATTCCGTTATATACAGTTCGTATATCTTGCCTCACATGTATTTGCTGGGTTGTGTACACATATGCATGCATACATGGTGCACACAAATACTGTGTTCTCTTCTGCCGCTGGAAGGTCTGCCTGCATGATATCACAGTAACATGGCCTTTGACAGCAGTAGCAGTATTGCTTGTCTTGTGGTAGCTGTAGTTGATGTCATACAAAAACAGCTACTGAGGCGCCGATCAACTTTGAAAACTCTCTTGCCTGAGGCCTTGGCGTGTCAGCTTTCTCTGGGCCCAAAGGGAATGACATTTACTTTGAGGAGCTGTGGCTCCAGTGCATTACACCACCTACCCCAGCCTGAATCACTAACTGTGCCACAGAAACCACAAAACCTTGTATCCAGTTAAAACAGATAGGGTAAGAAAACCTTGATCATTCCACTCCAATGAAATATTTAAAATCAGTGTAACTCAAAACACTGCATATGTGATGGTTCTGCAAGGCATGTTCATTGTTCCAAGGACTGCACTCTTCCGGACAGAGACCTCGGATGCTGTACCTAAAATCTGCTGGAGCCATTCTCCCAGTTTGGAGGGGGCCACAACCCAGGCAGCTCCGATTACCACTGTATCTGTATCTTTTTTAGTTTGTCCTGCAGTCAGTGGTACTTCTTAGTCTTCTCATGTTGTTTTTTGTATGATGGTGCCATTAATTGGAATTGCCACATTTACCACAACCACTCTTTTGTGCTCCCTGTCAACCACTACCATGTCTGGCTGGTTATCCCTTACCTGTTCAATGAACAGGTTTCGGTGAAGTTACATGGAGTTTGTTTGCTGCTTGCTAAACACTGGGCGTGTGCTTGTTGATTGGCTCCACCCACTGGCACCCACCTCCACAGCAACATCAACTAACAAGATAGTAACCACACAGAAAAACCTGATGCCCACTTGATGTATAAATACGGGATATACTAGAACTAGATATAGTAGAATGCAAAATTGCAATTAAAGAATGGATAGAATGTATGGTGAGGATGATACCAAAGTTTTTTGGGAGGAACCTGATGCACACTAGGTGTGTAAATATGGGAGAAGATATACTAGAACACAAAACTGCAAATAAAGAATGGACAGAATCAGACCCGGTCCCACTAGGGGGCATTTGGGGGCGACGCCCCCTCACGTCATCATTCCTGCCCCTTGGGATGTGAGAGTTATCAAAAAATAAAAATAAAAAAGAAAGAAAAGAAAAAGAAATACTGGAAAATATAGCAAAATATTAGTTATTCAATATTATTATCATTTTACCGGGGCGTTGCTGGGCCGGTATCGTAGATTTACGTTGATGGTACCTGGCTATACCCGCCCGCTATGCGTAAACAAATGACGTTATAGCGTGCGCAGCCCAAGAACTGTCCGCGGCGGGGGGGGTTTACATGAAAATGCGAGAAGTGTGTCTTGGTCCCAATATGGATATTCCGGATGATTTTCTCATGGATAATACGACAATGAACAGCAGCTAAAGCAGCCAGCTTGATGAGGACGCACTGGCTAAATTGGAGAGCAGCGCGTGCCAGCTAGCCGAGAGCCGACATGACAAAAGTTAAGTGAGCCAACTTTTTATGTACGCGTTACGTGTTGTGTATCTCAGTAAAAACTGATAATAATGCAAATAACATGCTGTTGTCGTGCGGTATGTATTTTCTTAGTCCCTCCGTTCACGACTAGTCGCCCGCAATGACAGATATTAAAGTTATGTATTGTTGTAAATATATCTACATGAAAGGTTTATCTTTGACCCATTGTGTGACTGTCATGCCCAATTGCGCTGTGTTTGCGCTTGTGATGGAGGGCTGTATGTGGGGTTAATCTACTGTCTCGTGTCGTTTCTCAGATCAGTTGTTGGTTTGGTTTTGTGGTATGCAGGAGATCACTTGACCGAGGGTCTATACGTTCAAATAATAATTTAAAAAAATACTGTCATCACTCTTTACTCTTACTCAGGCCTAAATACATGAGCTTTCTGGGAGCGCACCCAATTCATTACGCACACTCAGAGGCACATCCCCTCCGGTGCGCACTTTTTTTTTTAGGGGGGGGTGACCCCGCCCCCTGTGATAAACTCATTGCCCCCCTTAATATTTTTTTCTGGTGCCGGGCCTGGATAGAATGTGTGGCTGGGGATGATACCAAAGTTTTTTTGAGAGGAACCTGATGCCCACTAGATGTGTAAATATGGGACAAGATACACTAAACACAAAACTACAATTAACGAATGGATAGAATGTGTGGCTAGAGATGATGTCAATGTTTTTTTGGGGAGGAACCTGATGCCCCCTAGATGTGTAAATATGGGACAAGATACACTAGAACACAAAACTGCAAATAAAGAACAATGTGTGGCTGGGGATGATACCAAAGTTTTTCATCACCACTGCAGATTAGTGTTGGCAAATCTGAAGCACTATTCCGAAACCTTCTGAAACCTTTGCACCACCTTTGTTTTGGAACATTGTGGAAACACAATAAAACTTAAGTGAATGAATGGCTACAGGTCTGTACGTACACATACGTTGCTTGTGTGCTGGTTATGAAATCTACACACTGTGCAATGTTGAAAATGCACTTTAGTATTTAATCAAACCACTATCTGATGACTTTCATGCATGATTAAAAAATCAAATTGATATTAAATTATTTATATTTAAATTCTGCCACAATTCCATATATACAGTGAATTGTGGTGAGAAGTGATGACAGGGTTGTTTTTATCTCTCCATAAAGTCTGCGTTAATGCTGAGGCATTGATGAAAAGCGGAGGTAAAACAGATTCAGTGGGTGCTTTTCTTTTCAAATCTCTCATCTCCAGCAGGCTAACCTGATCCTGTGCTGCCAGACTCCGAGCCGGAGATCTCTGTGCTTCCTGGTGTCTCAGTAATGATTCTTAATGATGTCATCTGATCAGGAGGAGAGGATGTGTGCGGGTATTTGTATTTGTGTGTTGAGAATGTGGTCTGTGTGTATGTGCTTCTGCATATATTCATTGCACAAAGATACCTCCCCGCATTGAGTAGGGGGTTATTGTATGTTGGTGGGGAGGGGGTTTGCAGGAAGCGTGGAAGACAATGAACTCTAGTGTGTGTTCATACAAATATAAATGTCTTCATCTTCGGGCTGAGCGAGAGGCCTCCCCCTCCCACATCCTTAATCCCCACCTCTCACGCATTTCTTATAACGGCTCATCCCCATCAGCCAGGGCTGGGTCAGATGGTAATTACTGCTCAGCCCTCCCTATTCAAATCCTTTAGGATGTGGGCACAGCCCCAATAACAGAACAGATGATCTGACCACAGAATCTTTGTGGCTGCAAGTGTTTTGAGCTGAAATCTGTAACTTTGTGTAAATTACACAGCAAATATATGAAACCATTCACAGGCAAACAGTAGGTCTGCTGAATAAAAATGGACATTTGCTTTGCCACACAATGCCCATTCACACACACTCACACATGATGTCGGGGTGGTGCCACATGGGTGGCGCCAGGGGGGCGCTAGAGCTCCCCCTGGATTTGTCATAGCAGCCCCAAGAAAATAATTCCTCATTTATTATTTAATTTCATCCCATGTTTTTAAGTCCTTGTCTGCACTGAAACTGAACTTCTGCTATACAATCTTTTTCTTTGTCATTTTCAAAAAGTGCTCCATTCAAGAAATATCTCCGTTCTCACCGATCCAGTGAAAACAAAATGCTGTAGTACTTATGCCAGACCTGTGTGTAGAGCTGTAATGCTTCTACAAAAAATGGAGAAGAAGACGTGGGGCTAATCAATTTAGCAACAAAAGCTAAAACTTTAGAAGGCTGCTCACGGATTAAATAATTTTTTTTAATCTGACCTGTTGCAAGAATTCATCATCACAGATGAAAACTGTTCTCCACATGACACCCTTGTTTTGGAAGATGACATCTGGAAATGTGTTAATTCGTTATGATGGAAGTTACTTGTCAATGGTGTTTTAAGGTTTTTTTTTAAAGAGTTTTTAAAGAAGTCCCTCAGTGTCTGTCTGCTGTGGATGAGTTTCTCAGAATAAGTTGGAGTACACCAGCACTTTGTCCCACCACCAAGAAAAAAAAAAAAGCTAAATAAGACTGTTAAATTACACTGTTAACATGTTACAGAGGCCGCGCGATGACATCATCCTTTCAGTTTTCCACAGTAAGACACTTCTGGCATTTACAGATTTATATGATTAGATAAATATTTCACTCAGAAAAGAAAATAAACGTTCATCAACAGAACTGATTGTTTTACACAAAATGAATGTAACGTGATGTTCAATGACATCACATTCAACAATGTCATGATAATAATAATATGTTTATAAGTTACAATAAGTTTTGTTTAGAATGCACATTTCATTAATAAAAATCTACAGGAAAAAATAAAACCAAGGATAAATAACAGAATAAAACAGAAAATCTTAAGATAATACCAAAATAAAATAATAAAATAGAATAAAAAGACTAAGATGCAAGAGATTCAAATTACTGAGACCTTTGAGAGGCCTGTCTAAACAGGTATGTTTCGATGCTTTTTTAAAGGCCCTTTCTCCCATGGTGTGAAGCTTGGTGCAAGGGCGACAGAGAGGATTAGTGTTGTATGCATGGAGGGAATGGGAGGATGTGTGGGGAGTGAGGAGGTCTTTAAGGTATGTGGGGGCATTGCCATGGATGCATTGGTGGGTGATAAGAGCAATCTTAAAATGGATTCTGTAGGTGATGGGGATCCACTGAAGGTTATGGAGTATAGGTGTAATGTGCTCCTGTTTACATACTCTCATCAGAATTCTAGCTGCAGTGTTTTGAATGTATTCCCTTTGAAGGATTTTTCCAGAGATCCCAAAGAGCAGGGAGTTTCAGTAGTCAGAACTCCACGCCTGGAATCAAATCAATGGCACAATCGTACGGATGGTGCGGGGGAAGGGTGAGTGCCAGATCCTTGCTGAAGACATCAGCAAGATCGTGGTACTCAACCGGCACCGCCGTCAGATTGGGAGGGACTCTGACCTCCTCTTTAGCCTGTAAACCGGGAGGAACCGAGGAACCTAAACACATCCGATGGCAGGTTTCGCTCCACTGAACCACCACCCCAGACGGCCAATCAATCTGGGGATTGTGTTTCAACATCCACGGGAAGCCCAAAATCACTCGGGAGGTAGATGGAGTCACAAAAAACTCAATCTCCTCCCGATGATTTCGAGACACCACCAGAGTTACAGGTTGTGTCTTGTGCGTGATTAAAGGGAGAAGGGTGCCATCTAGTGCCCGCACCTGCAATGGCGAAGGGAGCGCCACCAGAGGGAGCCCTACCTCCCTAGCCCATCTGCTGTCTAGCAGATTCCCTTCTGACCCCGTGTCCACCAGTGCTGGGGCATGAAGGGTTAAATCCCCGCTCAGGATTGTAACTGGGAGTCGTGTGGAAATATGTGTGTGTCCCATGTGAATGTCTTGGCCCACCCTAAGCCCAGTTTCTAGGGGCGGGCATTGTTGTTTAAACCGCTTGGGGCAGTCTCTCTGCTGGTGCTCACTCGAGCAGCAGACAAAGCACTCCCCGGGGCCAGCCTCCTCTGTCTGTTAAATGTGGCCCTGCTCGTGTCCATAGCTTCGTCAGCAGGGGGAGCTGTTGCCACACGGAGCGCTGAGGCTGTGGAGCGTGGGGAGGGCGGAACCTTTTCGGACCCGGAAGGGAGAGGGACGGCGCGTGCCCGGCCACGTCCTTCGTCTCGCTCCCGATGGCGTTCCTCCAACCGACTGTCTAACCATATAACGAGATCAATAAGCCCATCTAAATCCCGCGGTTCTTCCTTCACTACCAGATGCTCCTTCAGGACCGACGACAGTCTGTTTATGAAGGCGGTGCAGAGCGCAATGTTATTCCAGCCGGACCTCGCAGCTGTGATGCGGAAGTCGACTGCATATTCGGCTGCGCTCCGGCACCCCTGTCTCATTGACAGCAGCACTGTTGAAGCAGTCTCTCCTCTGTTAGGGTGATCAAAAACCATTCTGAACTCCCTCACAAACCCAGTATAAGTGGTAAGGAGCCGTGAATTTTGCTCCCAAAGCGCCGTAGCCCAAGCACGTGCCTCACCACGAAGCAAGTTAATTACATAAGCCACCTTACTGGCGTCAGACGCGTACATTACAGGACGTTGTGCAAAGACAAGCGAGCACTGCATAAGAAAGTCCACGCACGTCTCCACACAACCTCCGTACGGCTCTGGGGGACTTATGTATGCTTCAGGGGATGGTGGGGGGGTCGTTGAACGACCAGTGGAACGTCTATATTCTGCACTGGGTCGGCAGGAGGAGGAGCTGCAGCAGCGCCCTGAGCGCACGCTTCCACCTGTGCGGTGAGAGCCTCCATCCTGCGATTAAGGATGACGTTTTGCTCAGTCATCAGATCCAACTGAGCGGTAAAGGCGGTGAGGATTTGCTGCAACTCACCAATCACGCCTCCTGCAGACACCTGTGCACCCTGCTCTTCCATTGGCTGTTCAACAGATGGGTGACGCCCCTCGGGATCCATGACGCTGGCCTAGATATCCTGTTGGGAAAGTGTAGTGACACGGACCCACAACAGGGGGTGTAAATGAACGGACAATGAAAGAGTCGAATATGAACACTTTACTGTTGTGAATGAGCACAACCACAATACAGAGGAATACAGAATTTTGCAAACAGTCAATCCACAACGGTGACGTGTGGGCAGGCTCGAGGATAGAAGACGTTTGTCCTGAGAAGAACCGGAACCACACAATTTCCTCCGCCACCGAACCTGGAGAATACTGGAGCCGCCAAGTCCCGAGTCCCCAGGTGGCCACCGTCTCCGAATGTCGGATCTGGTACTGCTGGCGAGGAGCAGAAACAATAAGAAGTGGGTGTGTGTACACCCAGTAACAACAATGGTGGAGATTCCACCTCTACCTCTCACACACACTCGTGCAGCTCCTGTCTCAACACTTATCTGGCTGGGGTGTGAAGCGAAGCAGTCGCTTATTACACCAACCTCACTGATAAGGCACTCCACAGGAAAGCAGCTGCAAAATGAATTCAGACTAAGACACAATTAGCTTCTGGCTGAGGATATTACCTTCACAGGTAGATGATATCTCGGCAACGAGGTGGAGATGACGTCCGGGTTTTATGGAGTAGTATGATGAAGTGTAGATGGGTGACAGCTGTCATGAGATAATGAGTGACAGCTGTCACCCCCGGCTGTGTCCGTGGCGGCAGCGCCCTCTCGTGCCTGAAGCCCGCACTTCAGGCAGGGCGCCCTCTGGTGGTGGGCCAGCAGTACCTCCTCTTCTGGCGGCCCACACAACAGTAATCTAATCTCATATCTTTGTGTCTCCCAGTGTAATTTGAACACCAGACTCCGCACTCATATAATTTCAACTTGCTACACTTATATCCTGGTTTCTGTAGCGTCAGTGAGAGCGAGAGAGTGTACCACTCCTGCCTGGATGGCGCCCAAGTCCATTGCAGGTTACTTCCCCAGCTGTACCTATGCTAGCTGGGTGAGCTGAGACAATGCAGATGAAGTGTCTTATCCAAAGACACAGACAAGTAGTGTGACTGTGTAGTATTTACAGAAAGTGTGCAATAATTATTTAAACAAAATTAGGCAGGTGCATAAATTTGTCATTTTATTGATTTGAATACATTTAGCATTAATTATTGGAACACAAATCTGGTTTTGTAAGCTTAGTGACCCTTGACCTCCTTACACAGGTGAATCCAATCATGAGAAAGGGTATTTAAGGTGCCCATTTGCAAATGGTTCCCCTCTTTGCATCTCTTCCAATGAGTAGCAACACGGGAGCCTCTAAACAACTCTCAAATGACCTGAAAACAAAGATTGTTCAACATCACAGTTTAGGAAAAGGATACAAAAAGGTATCTCAGAGATTTCAGCTGTCAATTTCCACTGTGAGGAACATAGTGAGGAAATGGAAGACCACAGGCACAGTACTAGTTAAGGCCCGAAGTAGCAGGCCAAGAAAATCTCAGATAAGCTGAAGCAAAGGACAGTGAGACCCGTCATAGTCAACCCACAGACCTGCTCCAAAGACGTACAACATGATCTTGCTGCAGATAGTGTCTCTGTGTATCGTTCAACTATACAGCGCACTTTGCACAAAGAGATGCTGTATGATGCTGTAATGCAGAAGAAGCCTTTTCTGTGTACACGCCACAAACAGAGTCATTTGAGGTATGCTAAAGCACATTTGGACAACCCAGCTTAAGTTTTTTGAATAAGGTGCTGTGGACTGATGAAACTAAAATTGAGTTATTTGGCCATAGGTATTAAAGGCACTGCGCTGCGGTGGTTTGAATCATATTTGTCTAATAGATTACAATTTGTTCATGTAAATGGGGAATCTTCTTCACAGACTAAAGTTAATTATGGAGTTCCTCAAGGTTCTGTGCTAGGACCAATTTTATTCACTTTATACATGCTTCCCTTAGGCAGTATTATTAGACGGTATTGCTTAAATTTTCATTGTTACGCAGATGATACCCATCTTTATCTATCCATGAAGCCAGAGGACACACACCAATTAGCTAAACTGCAGGATTGTCTTACAGACATAAAGACATGGATGACCTCTAATTTCCTGCTTTTAAACTCAGATAAAACTGAAGTTATTGTACTTGGCCCCACAAATCTTAGAAACATGGTGTCTAACCAGATCCTTACTCTGGATGGCATTACCCTGACCTCTAGTAATACTGTGAGAAATCTTGGAGTCATTTTTGATCAGGATATGTCATTCAAAGCGCATATTAAACAAATATGTAGGACTGCTTTTTTGCATTTACGCAATATCTCTAAAATCAGAAAGGTCTTGTCTCAGAGTGATGCTGAAAAACTAATTCATGCATTTATTTCCTCTAGGCTGGACTATTGTAATTCATTATTATCAGGTTGTCCTAAAAGTTCCCTAAAAAGCCTTCAGTTAATTCAAAATGCTGCAGCTAGAGTACTGACGGGGACTAGAAGGAGAGAGCATATCTCACCCATATTGGCCTCTCTTCATTGGCTTCCTGTTAATTCTAGAATAGAATTTAAAATTCTTCTTCTTACTTATAAGGTTTTGAATAATCAGGTCCCATCTTATCTTAGGGACCTCGTAGTACCATATCACCCCAATAGAGCGCTTCGCTCTCAGACTGCAGGCTTACTTGTAGTTCCTAGGGTTTGTAAGATTAGAATGGGAGGCAGAGCCTTCAGCTTTCAGGCTCCTCTCCTGTGGAACCAGCTCCCAATTCAGATCAGGGAGACAGACACCCTCTCTACTTTTAAGATTAGGCTTAAAACTTTCCTTTTTGCTAAAGCTTATAGTTAGGGCTGGATCAGGTGACCCTGAACCATCCCTTAGTTATGCTGCTATAGACGTAGACTGCTGGGGGGTTCCCATGATGCACTGTTTCTTTCTCTTTTTGCTCTGTATGCACCACTCTGCATTTAATCATTAGTGATCGATCTCTGCTCCCCTCCACAGCATGTCTTTTTCCTGGTTCTCTCCCTCAGCCCCAACCAGTCCCAGCAGAAGACTGCCCCTCCCTGAGCCTGGTTCTGCTGGAGGTTTCTTCCTGTTAAAAGGGAGTTTTTCCTTCCCACTGTAGCCAAGTGCTTGCTCACAGGGGGTCGTTTTGACCGTTGGGGTTTTACATAATTATTGTATGGCCTTGCCTTACAATATAAAGCGCCTTGGGGCAACTGTTTGTTGTGATTTGGCGCTATATAAAAAAAATTGATTGATTGATTGATTGATTGACATAACAAGGGGTGGTATACATGGTTGAAAAAGAATGCAGCATTCCAAGAAAAACGCTTGCTACCTACAGTAAAATATGGACGTGGTTCCATCATGCTGTGTGGCTGTGTGGCCAGTGCAGGTACTAGGAGGGTCACATGGATTCCAGTCAATATCAGCAGATTCTTGAGAACAATGTTCATGAATCAGTGACAAAGTTGAAGTTGCGTCAGGGCTGGATCTTTCAACAATACAACAACCCTAAACACTGTTCAAAATCTACTAAGGCATTCATGCAGAGGAACAAGTACAATGTTCTGGAATGGCCATCTCAGTCCCCAGACCTGAATATTATTGAAACGCTGTGGTGTGATTTTAAGTGGGCTGTCCATGCTCGGAAACCAACAAACCAACAAATGTTTTGTAAAGAACGATGGTCCAAAACACCTTCAACCAGCATCCAGACTCTCATTGGAAGCTATAGGAAGCATTTAGAGGCTGTTTTTTTCTGCAAAAGGAGGATCTATTAATATTAATGTATTTTTTTCTGTTGGGGTGCCCAAATATATGCACCTGCTTAATTTTGTTTAAAGAATTATTCCACACTTTCTGTAAATCATACAAACTTCATTTCACTTCTCAAATATCACTGTGCTTGTCTGCTATATGATATATTTAACTGAAATTGCTGATCCAAACAACCAATGATTTATAAAGGAAAATCATGGAAATCATCAGGGGTGCCCAAACTTTTACATACAACTGTACAATGAAACATGTCCTCTGCATTTAACCCATCCTAAGTACAGTTAGACACAATCCAACTGCTAGGAGTAGTGGGCTGCCATGGTACGGCAACTCAACAAAAATATAAATGCAACACTTTTGGTTTTGCTCCCATTTTGTATGAGATGAACTCAAAGATCTAAAACTTTTTCCACATACACAATATCACCATTTCTCTCAAATATTGTTCACAAACCAGTCTAAATCTGTGATAGTGAGCACTTCTCCTTTGCTGAGATAATCCATCCCACCTCACAGGTGTGCCATACCAAGATGCTGATTAGACACCATGATTACTGCACAGGTGTGCCTTAGACTGCCCACAATAAAAGGCCACTCTGAAAGGTGCAGTTTTATCACACAGCACAATGCCACAGATGTCGCAAGATTTGAGGGAGCATGCAATTGGCATGCTGACAGCAGGAATGTCAACCAGAGCTGTTGCTCGTGTATTGAATGTTCATTTCTCTACGATAAGCCGTCTCCAAAGTCGTTTCAGAGAATTTGGCAGTACATCCAACCAGCCTCACAACTGCAGACCACGTGTAACCACACCAGCCCAGGACCTCCACATCCAGCATGTTCACCTCCAAGGTCGTCTGAGACCAGCCACTCGGACAGCTGCTGAAACAATCGGTTTGCATAACCAAAGAATTTCTGCACAAACTGTCAGAAACCGTCTCAGGGAAGCTCATCTGCATGCTCGCCGTCCTCATCGGGGTCTCGACCTGACTCCAGTTCGTCGTCGTAACCGACTTGAGTGGGCAAATGCTCACATTCGCTGGCGTTTGGCACGTTGGAGAGGTGTTCTCTTCACGGATGATGTGAAGGAGATGTGTTGCACTGCATGAGACTGGTATCCCCCCCAATAAAACAAAACTGCACCTTTCAGAGTGGCCTTTTATTGTGGGCAGTCTAAGGCACACGTGTGCACTAATCATGGTGTCTAATCAGCATCTTGATATGGCACACCTGTGAGGTGGGATGGATTATTTCAGCAAAGGAGAAGTGCTCACTATCACAGATTTAGACTGGTTTGTGAACAATATTTGAGGGAAATGGTGATATTGTGTATGTGGAAAAAGTTTTAGATCTTTGAGTTCATCTCATACAAAATTGGAGCAAAACCAAAAGTGTTGCGTTTATATTTTTGTTGAGTATAGGTTACTTCTTTTATCAAAGTTATTCTCCAGTTGCTCACTTAGGGTGATCCATATTGTATTTATCGTGAATATATTTTTGCACAATCTTGATGTTAATTATAATGTATAAAATGACAATGAAAAACAAACAAACAAATGATGTACCCGTCAGTGTTTGCAATTGACTGTTCTCGTCCTACAAGCTCTTAGTGAAACATTATTCTCTTAAAAAGATCCATTAAACTTAAGCACCTGAGGTGAAAACCTTTACAACCTCTATATAAATGAGATCATCCTCTCTGTTAGTGTTGTTTACCAGACTTTTTTTCTGTAGCACTGCCTTTTTAAGACAAACAACAACACAAACAACCTCAGGCTCCACCCCTAAGGATGCCACCTTCTCCAATAATAATAATATTTGGGATATTTGGGAAAAAAGCAAGGCAAAGTAAATTTCATTAAAAATAACATATCATTATAGAGAAAGCCCAAATGCACTTTATAAGATGTAAAAACACAGAATAAAACAAAATATACAGAAAAGATCAAACCAATAATACAATCCCAATATAATTTCCCTTTAAACACGCCCCCCCCCCCCCCCCCCCCCCCCCGCAACCATATTTATATGTGAACTCTCACGGATATACACACACGCATACGCACACAAAAGTAAAACCAACATTGATTTTAAACAGATTTTTTTTTTTTTTAATATTTATTTCATTCATTTAAAAGAAAAACAGAAAAGCAAAAAAAACAAAAGCACCACAATACCAGAATGAAAAGGAGCAGAAAGAAGAACAAGTCTTATGATTTCTGCCCCTTTTAACAATACAATCTTTCAATATACAGCATCATAGTCAACATTATTTAACAGATTGCATTTCTTTAACTTGTCACATACCACTGACCCATTTCATAATTATGACCATTAATTAATAGATTACATCACTGATAGGTTACATTTAAACTTAAGACACTCCAAACATTATTAAGTTTACTTTTTTTTTTTTTTGACTTTCTTGCAGCCCACTGACTTACTTCATAGTTTCATACTTACTTAATACATCTAATTTAATATGTTTTTTAAATAATTTAAGCGACCTTAATTCTTTAATTTCTTTATTAAGATTGTTCCATAATTTGACACCATTTACTGCAATACTCCTTTCCTTTACTTTGGTTCTAAATCTTGGTTTTTTAAAGACTTCTATTCCTTTCAATTATAACTACTTACTCTTTTTTCAAACATATTTTGAATGTTTGTTGGTAAAGTATTTTATTAACTTGGTACATCGTTTGTAATATTTTCAAATCGACTAAATCATGAAATTTAAGTACCCTATACTTAATAAACAATGGATTAGATGAATCTCTAAAACCACTGTTACTAATCACTTTTAAAGCTCTTTTCTGCAAAATAAATAAAGGTTGTATATAGGTTGTATATGTTGATCCCCAGATTTCTACACAGTAAGTTAAATATGGGACAATCAATGAATTGTACAATGTTAATAAACCATAACTATTTAATGAATATTTTACTTTATGCAAAACAGCAATGGCTTTCGCTATTTTTCCTTTTATGTAATTTATGTGTGACTTCCATGTAAGATCTTCATCAATCATGACTCCTAAAAATTTCATTTCTTTTACCCTTTGTATATCCATTCCATCTATTTGTAATGACACATTATTTTTTTCGCTCTATCATTAAACAATATGAAATTTGTCTTATTAATATTTAGTGACAATCTGTTTATATCAAACCAATGTTTAACTTTTTCCAACTCTGTATTTATCACTTGTGCTACTTCCTGTATATCTGATCCAGAGTAAAACAGCGTTGTATCATCAGCAAATAAAATGCTGCCAAGCACATTGGATACATTCACAAAATCATTGATATACAAAATAAACAGTTTGGGTCCAAGTACCGATCCTTGTGGTACTCCATAAATAATGTTACACAATTCTGATTTGGTATTATTTATCTGAACAAACTGTTTTCTATTTTCTAAGTAGCTTTTTACCCACTGATGTGCAACACCTCTTATTCCATATTGTTGTAACTTGTGGAGCAATCTTGAGTGGTCTATAACATCAAAAGCCTTTTTCAGGTCAATAAAAATACTTACAAAATAATCCTTATTATCTATTGTTGTTGATATTTTCTCTATTAGTTCCATAATTGCCATAGCTGTTGAATGTTTTGTTCTGAATCCATACTGAGCATTATTTAAAATATGATGTTTCTCAATAAATTTATCCAATCTTGTTACAAAAACTTTTTCCATAATTTTAGAAAACTGTGGAAGCAATGATACTGGCCTGTAATTAGAAAAATTATGTTTGTCTCCATTTTTATATAATGGGGCTACCTTAGCAATTTTCATTTCATCTGGAAAAACCCCAGTTGACAGAGACAGATTACAAATATAAGTAAATGGTTCAATAACAATTTCTATTATACTTTTTACAGTCACCATGTCTAAATCTTCATGGTCAGTTGATCTTTTGCTTACACAGTTTTTTACAATATTTCTTATTTCATCTTTTTCCACATTGTCCAGGAAAATACTATTGACCGTATTTACCAATGTACATAATTTATCTTCTATTATTGGTTTATTTCCCACCAGGCTTGACCCTACATTTGAAAAATAATCATTAAACCCATTTGCAACTTCTTTTATATCATATATCTCTTTATTTTCCTTAACAAAGTAATTTGGAATAGTTTCTTTCGTTCCATCACTATCAATCACACTTTTTATAATTCCCCATGTTACCCTCATATTATCTTTACTCTTATTTAGTTTTTCACTGTAATAATCTTTTTTTTTGTTTCCTAATTATTGTTAATAGTTTATTTTTATATTTTTTGTATTTATGTTCTGATTCCTTTGTTTGCAATTTTAAAAAGCACCTGTATAAACAGTTTTTCTTTGCACAAGCATTTTTTATTCCCTTTGTCAGCCATGGTTTATTTACTCTTTTCTTACTAATTTCAATTAATTTACAATTTTTATTGTATGATTTCATCAATATTTTCATAAATGAGTTATATGCTACATTAACATCACTGACATAAACTTCTTCCCAGTTTTGATTTTTAAGGTCATATTTTAATGCCTCTAAGGCTTTTACTGACTTATCTCTTTTAAAGTTTATATCAGTTTTTTTGTTGTACCTATTTTTAGATTTAAATATTGAAAAAAATTGGTAAATGGTCGCTAATATCTGTCATGAAGATCCCATTCTTGATAATTTCATCTGTTCTGTTTGTAAATATATTATCAGTTACCGTTGCACTTTGCGATGTAATTCTGGTTGGTTTTGTTATCAAGGGGAATAACCCCAAACTATACATTGAATTCACAAAATCACTTAATCTTTGGCAGCTGGAGCTTTCTATGTTAATATTAAAGTCCCCACACATAAAAAGTGTTTTGTTTTTAATTTGATGGAATAATTCAATTATTTTATCTGTAAATTTCACAACACAAGAACCTGGTGCTCTGTATACACAACTGATTAAAATATTCTTAGATGTTTCATGTACAAGTTCCACTGTTACAATTTCTATGACATCATTCATAATTGTCATTTCTTCAACAATTGTACACATCAGATCTGTTTTTGTATACAGAGCAATACCACCGCCTTTTTTATATCTTCTGTTTACAAAATACAGCTCATATCCCTCCATTTGAACTTCATCCATGAGATCATCTTTAAGCCAAGATTCAGTGATTGCAACAATACTAAATCTATTTTTAAACTGATTTAAATAATCTTTTATTTGTGACATTTTACAATACAAGCTTCGACTGTTTATATGTATGAGTGACAGGGTATCTTCTGCAATTTTTTCACTATTCAGCTGTTCTACTGTATAATACTCACAACCAATCGTTTTTAAGTCAAATATACTTTCATCAATATTAGTGTCTATGTCATATATTTTATCCTCTGTTTCCATGTTTGATCTGATTTTTTGTTGGTCCAATTACCAACAGACGTCATATTTGATTGTCTATTCAGGTCTGTATTTCGTAAGGTCCTCCATGTTTTTGATTTGTATACCGTTTGTTCCTTCTTTCACTCTAATCCTCTCTAACACCCTACAATTCCAGACCCATGTAGCAACAATATGTTTCTGTTTTCTTAGTAGTCTTGCTTCCCTAGCAATATCTGCATTTTTTTTTGTTAGATGCTCATTTATATAGACACTCGTTCCTTTCAAATTCTTTGCCTGTCTTAATAACTCATTTTTATATTTTCTGCTTGTAAATCGTATAACAATGTTAGATAGTTTATTTTTTCTATCTTTAGTTGGAATAGTATAACAGTCTGATATTGTGTCTTGATGGATGACAACACTTTTTGATATAAAAAGTTTGTAACTTGTTATTCCAATGATTGTCTTTCTTCAGGTGGTGCATCCTCCCCACTGGCTACACCAGAATCCACCACCCTTGCATATGTCCGATGCCTTGTTTCTAGTCCAGATATTATAACGTCATCTTTTCTAGTAAATTGTTCAAGTTCATCTACACGTTGCTCAAGTTTCTTAATGATCTTGTCCTTCTCTTTAACCAGATTTTGGAGTTCTTTAATTTCCACCATCAGTTTGTCTAGATTAGACATGTCTTTTGATATATGGTTTAATGAGGTCTTTATCTCCTCTATATCTTCCTCGAGTTTATCTGTTTTCCTGGGTGGTGCCATGCCGACTGTCGTGGTTCAGTATGGCCACTATTGATTACAAAAACAATTCTCACCAGTAGCCTTCACCACCACAGGTCCGGTAGCCGCACCCCAACCCTCCCCGTTGCTAACCTCGTTAACAGCCGCCACCAGCCCCGGTCGTAGCCGCCGCCAGCCCCGGATGTAGCTGCTGCTAGCCGCGGATGTAGCCGCTGTTAGCCTCGGATGTAGCCGACTCCTCGGGCCTGGATGTATCGCCGCCACCGATGCCTCGGCCTGGATGAACCGCCTCCACCGATGCCTCCGCTGCCAGCCACGGATGTAGCCGCTGCTAGCCTCGGACGTAGCCGCTGTTAGCCTCAGATGTAGCCGACGCCTCGGGCCTGGATGAACCGCCTCCACCGATGCCTCCGCCTGGATGAACCTCCTCCACCGATGCCTCGACCGATCTGACCTGTTCCAGACTGGTTACCATACACCTATGCTAGTTTTGGACAACTCCATCTGGCTGCTCCATGCCTGGTCAGAGGAAAATCTTCCCATCTTCTTCAATGAGGTGCAGTTCTACTCCAATATTACTGTTGTAATGTCCTTCTCACCTGTCGTGTTCACTGTTTAATTTTATCAATTTATCATCTGCTTTTTTTTTTTTTGGTCTGAACTCATTTGCAAATGATCTGATCAGAATTGTGTGTCCAGATGTCACAACCGTTGACAATACACTCACCGGCCACTTTATTAGGCACACTTTGTTGGGAAGGTGTCGTAGCACGGACCCACAACAGGGGGCGCAAATGAACGGACAATGAGTAAGCCAAAAGGTAACAATTTAATGTTGTGACAACACACAACTAAACACAAAATTTGTAAAGCCAATTAACACCAGGTGACGTGTGGGCAGGCTCGAAGATAGAAGACCCCCGACGAGAGAGAAGCCGCGTCCCACACGGCTTCCACCACCAACGGTCTGAAGAACACCGGAGCCGCCAAGTCCCGTATCCCCAGGTGGCCTCTGTCTTCGGCTGTCGACCCTGGTACTGCTGGCAGAAAGCAGAGACAAGATGAATGAGTGTAAGTCCGCACACTCAGTGGTCCACGGTCTGTACACAGTTAGGAGGGAGAACCTCCACCTCCAAATCACACACTCGTGCAGCTCTTGATTAACCACTTATCTGTTTGGAGTGTGAGGCGCAGTCGTCGCAGTCACACCAAATGCCAAAATCCCAGATAAGGCAACAACCACAGGACAACGGCTGCAAATGAGATTAGATTAGTACACAACGTTTTAGTCAGCAGAGAAAATTACCTCTTGGTAGTCGATTTCTCGGTGGGGAGGTGGAGTTACAGTCCGGCTTATGTAGTGGTGTAGATGAGTGACAGCTGGTGCGATGAGTGACAGCTGTCACTTCTTCTGGGTCTGGCGCCCTCTCGTGCTTGGAGCCCGCACTCCAAGCAGGGCGCCCTCTGGTGGTGGTGGGCCAGCAGTACCTCCTCTTCAGCGGCCCACATAACAGGACCCCCCCCTCAACGGGCGCCTCCTGTCGCCCGACCAGGCTTGTCCGGGTGTCTTGCGTAGAACTCGGCCAGGAGGGCCGGGTCCAGGATGAAGCTCCTCTTCACCCAGGAGCGTTCTTCAGGTCCATACCCCTCCCAGTCCACCAGGTATTGGAACCCCCGGCCCTTACCACGGACGTCCAGGAGCCTGCGGACCGTCCAAGCAGGCTCCCCGTCGATGAGCCGGGCAGGAGGCGGCGTAGGTCCAGGTGCACAGAGGGGCGAGGTGTGGTATGGCTTGATGCGGGACACGTGGAATACAGGGTGGATCCGCAGTGAAGCCGGGAGTCGGAGCTTCACTGCGGCCGGGTTGATGATCTTGAGGATTTGAAATGGTCCAATGTATCTGTCCTTTAACTTAGGGGAGTCCACACAGAGGGGGATGTCCTTTGTTGAAAGCCACACCTCCTGCCCGGGCTGGTATGTGGGGGCCGGGGAACGTCGGCGGTCCGCATGGGTCTTAGCCCTCGTCCGGGCCTTTAACAGGGCAGAGCGGGCGGTCCGCCACACCCGGCGGCACCTCCTGAGGTGGGCCTGGACCGAGGGCACACCGACCTCTCCCTCCACCAGCGGGAACAATGGGGGCTGGTACCCCAAACATGCCTCAAAAGGGGAGAGGCCGGTAGCAGACGAAACTTGGCTGTTGTGGGCATACTCGATCCAGGCCAGATGGTGACTCCAGGCCGCCGGATGCGCGGAGGTGACACACCGAAGGGCCTGCTCCAACTCCTTGTTGGCCCGCTCTGCCTGGCCATTGGTCTGGGGGTGGTACCCGGACGAGAGACTCACGGTGGCCCCCAGCTCCTTGCAGAAACTCTTCCACACCTGTGAAGAGAACTGGGGACCACGATCTGATACAACGTCCGATGGTATCCCATGCAGCTGCATGACGTGGTGGACCAGGAGGTCTGCCATCTCCTGGGCCGTCGGGAGCTTCGGGAGGGCCACGAAGTGGGCCGCCTTGGAGAACCGGTCCACTATCGTGAGAATCACGGTGTTGCCCTGGGACGGCGGGAGGCCCGTGATGAAATCCAGGCCGAT
Source organism: Thalassophryne amazonica (assembly GCF_902500255.1). NCBI lineage: Eukaryota > Metazoa > Chordata > Actinopteri > Batrachoidiformes > Batrachoididae > Thalassophryne > Thalassophryne amazonica. The sequence goes on from NC_047119.1 coordinate 27,607,575, forward strand.
GTGAGACCAGGGGCGATGAGGCACTGGCAGGGGTTGGAGGAGGCCCCTCGTGCTCCGATGGTCTGCCTTGCCCCTGGCGCAGATGGTACAGGCCTGGACGTAGTCCCGGACGTCGGTTTCCAGGGACGCCCACCAGAAGCGCTGCTGGACTACTGCCACGGTCCTACGCACTCCGGGATGACAGGAGAGCTTGGACCCGTGACAGAAGTCCAATACGGCAGCTCTAGCCTCTGGTGGGACGTACAGTCTGTTCTTGGGGCCAGTCCCCGGGTCCGGGCTCCTTGTCAGGGCCTCCCGGACGGTCTTCTCCACGTCCCAGGTGAGGGTGGCCACGACAGTGGACTCGGGGATGATGGTCTCGGTGGGGTTCGACAGCCCCGCTTTGGCTTCTTCTTCGTGCACCCAGGACAATGCATCTGATTTTTGGTTCTTGGTCCCGGGGCGATACGTGATCTGGAAGTCAAAGCGCCCGAAGAACAGAGACCAGCGGGCTTGCCTGGGGTTCAGCCGCTTGGCGGTCCGGATGTACTCCAGGTTCCGATGGTCCGTGAAAACCGTGAAGGGCAACGATGCCCCCTCCAGCAGGTGTCTCCACTCTTCAAGAGCCTCCATCACCGCAAGAAGTTCCCGATTGCCGACGTCATAGTTCCGTTCAGCTGGGGTCAACCTGCGGGAATAAAAGGCACAAGGATGGAGAACTTTATCAGCCTTCACGCTCTGGGACAGCACGGCTCCTATCCCTGAGTCAGAGGCGTCCACTTCTACTATGTACTGGCGATCAGGATCAGGCTGCACCAGAACTGGTGCAGTCGAGAACCGGCGTTTCAACTCCTGGAACGCGGCTTCGCACTGATCCGACCAGGCGAAGGGGACCTTGGTGGAGGTCAGGGCAGTCAGGGGGCTAACTACCTGACTGTAACCTTTAATGAACCTCCTGTAAAAATTTGCAAAGCCGAGGAACTGCTGTAGTTTCCTGCGGCTTGTTGGTTGGGGCCACTCTCTCATCGCCGCAACCTTAGCCGGATCAGGGGCGACGGAGTTGGAGGAGATGATGAACCCCAGGAAGGACAAAGAAGTGCGGTGGAACTCACACTTCTCGCCCTTCACAAACAGCCGGTTCTCCAACAACCGCTGTAGGACCTGACGTACATGCTGGACATGGGTCTCAGGGTCAGGGGAAAAGATGAGTATATCGTCCAGATATACGAAGACGAACCGATGCAGGAAGTCCCGCAAGACGTCATTTACCAAAGCTTGGAACGTCGCGGGGGCATTAGTGAGGCCGAACGGCATGACCAGGTACTCAAAATGACCTAACGGGGTGTTGAATGCCGTCTTCCATTCGTCTCCCTTCCGGATCCGAACCAGGTGGTACGCGTTTCTAAGATCCAATTTCGTAAAGATTTGGGCTCCATGCAGGGGCGTGAACACTGAATCCAACAGAGGTAACGGGTATCGGTTGCGAACCGTGATCTCGTTCAGCCCTCTGTAATCAATGCATGGACAGAGTCCGCCGTCTTTTTTACCCACAAAAAAGAAACCAGCACCCATCGGGGAGGTGGAGTTCCGGATCAGCCCGGCAGCTAAGGAGTCCCGGATGTAGGTCTCCATTGATTCGCGTTCCGGACGTGAGAGGTTGTACAACCTACTGGACGGGAACTCAGCGCCTGGGACCAAATCGATGGCGCAATCATACGGTCGGTGCGGAGGAAGAGTGAGCGCCAGATCTTTGCTGAAAATGTCAGCAAGATCATGGTACTCCTTTGGCACCGCCGATAGAATGGGGGGAACTTTGACCTCCTCATTAGCCGTAGTGCCGGGAGGAACCGAGGATCCTAAACACTCCCGGTGGCAGGTTTCGCTCCACTGCGTCACAACCCCGGACGGCCAATCTATCCGGGGATTGTGCTTCACCATCCATGGAAAGCCCAAAATCACTCGGGAGATAGATGGTGTTACATGGAACACCATCTCCTCCCTGTGATTCCCAGACACAACCAAAGTCACTGGTTGTGTCTGATGTGTGATTAATGGAAGCAGGGTGCCATCTAGTGCTCGCACCTGCAGTGGTGCCGGCAGAGCCACCAGGGGGAGCCCTACTTCCTTTGCCCATCTGCTGTCCAGCAGATTCCCTTCTGACCCCGTGTCTACCAGTGCTGGGGCGTGAAGGGTTAAATCCCCACAAAGGATTGTTACTGGGATTCGTGCAGATTTGCAGGGTCTTTCCGCATGTGTGTTATGGCCCACCCTTAGCCCAGTTTCTAAGGACGGGCGTTGTAATTTGACCGTTTAGGGCAGTCCTTCTGCATGTGCTCACAAGAGCCGCAGACAAAACACTCCCCGCGGGCCAGCCTCCTTTGTCTGACATTTGTTTTCACTTTGGCCCTGCTCGTGTCCATAGCCTCCTCAGCAGGGGGAGCTGTAGCCACACAGAGCTCTCTGGCAGTGAAGCGTGGGGACGACGTCACCTTGTCGGAACCGGAAGGGGGAGGGACGGCTCATGCCCGGTCACGCCCCCCGGCTTGCTCCCGACGATGCTCGTTTAACCGGTTGTCTAAGCGTATAACCAAATCGACAAGCCCGTCAAAATCCCGCGGTTCTTCCTTAGCCAGTAGGTGCTCCTTAAGGACCGGGGACAGTCCATTTACAAAGGCGGTGCGGAGCGCAACGTTATTCCAGCCGGACCTCGCTGCCGCGATGCGGAAGTCGACTGCATACTCGGCTGCGCTACGGCGCCCCTGTCTCATAGACAGCAGCACGTTCGAAGCGGTCTCGCCTCTGTTGGGATGATCAAACACTTGTTTGAACTCCCGTACAAACCCAGTATAAGACGTTAGGAGCCGTGAATTCTGCTCCCAAAGCGCTGTAGCCCAGGCGCGTGCCTCTCCTCGAAGCAGATTAATAACATAAGCTACCCGGCTAGCGTCTGATGCGTACATGACAGGGCGCTGTGAAAAGATGAGCGAACACTGCATGAGGAAGTCTGCGCACGTCTCAACACAGCCCCCGTACGGTTCCGGAGGGCTTATGTATGCTTCAGGGGACGGTGGGGGGGTTCGTTGAACGACCAGTGGAACGTCTGATACAGGCCCAGGACCAGCCAGAGGAGGGGCTGCAGCAGCGCCCTGATCACACGCTTCCACCCTGGCGGTGAGAGCCTCCACCCTCCGATTAAGGAGGACATTCTGCTCGGTCACTAAATCTAACCGAGCCGTGAAGGCGGTTAAGATCTGCTGCAGCTCACTCAACACGCCTCCCGCTGACGCCTGCGCTCCTGGCTCTTCCATTGGCCGTTCACGCTCGGGTTGACGCCCCTCGGAATCCATGACGATGGCCGAGAAATCCTGTTGGGAAGGTGTCGTAGCACGGACCCACAACAGGGGGCGCAAATGAACGGACAATGAGTAAGCCAAAAGGTAACAATTTAATGTTGTGACAACACACAACTAAACACAAAATTTGTAAAGCCAATTAACACCAGGTGACGTGTGGGCAGGCTCGAAGATAGAAGACCCCCGACGAGAGAGAAGCCGCGTCCCACACGGCTTCCACCACCAACGGTCTGAAGAACACCGGAGCTGCCAAGTCCCGTATCCCCAGGTGGCCTCTGTCTTCGGCTGTCGACCCTGGTACTGCTGGCAGAAAGCAGAGACAAGATGAATGAGTGTAAGTCCGCACACTCAGTGGTCCACGGTCTGTACACAGTTAGGAGGGAGAACCTCCACCTCCAAATCACACACTCGTGCAGCTCTTGATTAACCACTTATCTGTTTGGAGTGTGAGGCGCAGTCGTCGCAGTCACACCAAATGCCAAAATCCCAGATAAGGCAACAACCACAGGACAACGGCTGCAAATGAGATTAGATTAGTACACAACGTTTTAGTCAGCAGAGAAAATTACCTCTTGGTAGTCGATTTCTCGGCGGGGAGGTGGAGTTACAGTCCGGCTTATGTAGTGGTGTAGATGAGTGACAGCTGGTGCGATGAGTGACAGCTGTCACTTCTTCTGGGTCTGGCGCCCTCTCGTGCTTGGAGCCCGCACTCCAAGCAGGGCGCCCTCTGGTGGTGGTGGGCCAGCAGTACCTCCTCTTCAGCGGCCCACATAACACACTTGTTCAATTGCTTGTTAACACAAACAGCTAATCAGCCAATCACATGGTAGCAACTCCATGCAATGAAGCATCTAGACATGGTGAAGAGGACTTGCTGAATGGGGAAGGAATTAGATTTAATTGACTTTGAACGTGGCATGGTTGTTGGTGCCAGACGGGGCTGGTTTGAGAATTTCAGAAATTGCTGATCTACTGGGATTTTCAGGGAGAACCATCTCTACAGTTTACGGACAATGGTCCAAAAAAGAGAAGGTATCCAGTGAGTGGCAGTTTCATGGATGAAAAGGCCTTGTTGATGTGAAAGGAGAATGAACAGACTGGTTGAATGGCCAACTGCGTGATACTGTCATGTCAATATGGACCAACATCTTTGAGGAATGTTTCCAACACCTTGTTGAATCTATGCCACGAAGATTTAAGGCAGTTCTGAGGGCAAACGGTGATCAATCTGATACTAGCAAGGTGTACCTAATAAAATGGCTGGGGAGTGTATATATCTATTTGGGTTGTCATGTGTATAGCCTGTGGTTGCGGAGTTGAAACTGCATTGCAGCAGTTTGAGCACTTTCAAAACTTCTGCAATGCAGCCAGTGCCATATTTAACATATTATATCCTAACGTAAATGAAGCGCAGCTGCTTTTGTCTCTTTGTAAGCACAGAAAGCAACGATTGGCTGGTGTCATAACTTACTCATATGACTTTCATCTGGACTGGAACATCCGCAGCGATTCCACAGAATCATATGACGGCAGAACCTGGAAAGAAACTGAAATAAGCTTGAAGTAAGTGACATTTCAAATCTTTTTCTTTTGTTGTTCCTCTGAGTGGTAATCAAAACACTTTCCACATCTGCACCTTGGCGGACCCCAGAGATCGTCGCCTTGCTATTTGAGACAGATATCCTAAAAGCTGCATCCCTTTGACACAAACAAAGTTTAATGATTTCCTCTTACAAGTAAAGATGTGGGCTGATAGGGCATTATAAAAGCTGAACAGATAGTGCTAATGGCGCCGTGGTTGTTAATGGGCCAGAAGCACTCTCGGTGATAAATGATGCTTATCATTCTCAAAGCAGCAAGGATTTGTTACACTTTTCTCTCAGCCCGTCCTTTGATGCAGACACTGATAACACCCTAATGATCTGTGCCGCGGTTGTAGCTGGCTACACACAGTGTAGCGCATGTCACTGTGCTTCAAAACTCCATTTTCCACATGCTTGATCTGTAAGGAGTACATTTAAAACACACACACACACACACACACACACACACACACACACACACACACACACACACACACACACACACACACACACACACACACAGGTGCTATAAACACTCATCTGACTGTCTCCAGGGTGTCCTCACATTAGGCACCTTTCCACCACAGGGATGAGATCTTGAATATTGTACAATCCAGTTTCCAGGGACTCGTAGGTTCCACTGCACAGCAAACTCCTCAGTGTTAAATCAACCGTCAGGCTGGGTTTAAACTACACCTTCAACAATGATAAAATACTGTTCTTCTTTTGGCTGTTTCCAGTTTTTCAGGATCACGACAGTGAATCCAGCACAGATTCACTGGGATTTGGCACAGGTTTTACACTGGATGGTCTTCCTGATGCAACTTCACTTGTACATGGAGAAACACCATCGACTGTGAGTGTGTGTGTGTATGTATTTATGTAGCAAGATGAAGTTCGGATTGAAAAGACATTCCCATTAGTTTGGCTAACAGGGAATTCCCCTTTGGCTGACCTGGTAGAGTTCTGGTCCGAGAGTGCGAGAATTCTGGGGTTCAATCCCATCGCCGTCCCGGTCACAAAGGTCCTTCGGTCACAACTGGCGTTGTCGGCAGGATGTGGGTAGTCACAGAACATGCTTATCATGCTTCATTAACATGCTTCAGGACGAAGTCAAAAATGGTGGGGAGATATGTAGCAAGATGAAGTCCGGATTGAAAAGATGTTCCTGCTAGCTTGGCTAACGGGGAATTCCCCTTTGGCTGACCTGGTAGAGTTTTGGTCTTTATTGCAAGCAGTCCGGGATTCGATCCCAATTGTGACCGAAGGACCTTTGTGGCCAGGACGGTGGTGGGATCGGACTCCGGACTGCTTGTACAAGAGCCAATATGAAGCCCACATGAAGCCTGAACACACCCCCTCCCAATCTTCAAGTTAACGACATGCTAAGTTAACAGACTAACCTCAGTTTGGGTGTTTATTAAATAATATTTTTGGGGACTGAGCGGTGGCAATCCCAATGGTTTGCTTTGGTGTGGGTATTATTTTCTAAACAATCGTGGATTAACTGGACTGAACAGCTCAAGCTACTGTTAGATAATATCTGTGCAAATTCCTTATTCTGTTGTTTCATGTTGGTTATCAAATATTTGCTATGCTTAAATGGTTATGTTTTTCGTGAGTTTTGGTCGTCCTCTTGAGTATGTATGTCAGCTGGTTTGAACTGGTTTTATCTGATCAGATACAAAGGCATTAAGTTTCACCATGTACGTATCAATTAACTTGGTTGAAGATAAGGGGTGGAGCTCCCCCGTCTGTGAGAACCAGTAAGTTTAGAACTGTGAGACTAAACCACACCCACTGTAACGCCCACATTGTATAAAAGTGTTGTGCGAGTTATGTGTGTGGTCTTTTCATAAGATGGAAGTGAAGACCCAGGCCTGATTTTCAACGTGACTTTGAATAAATTCAAAATGAGGAATACATTGATGTGGTTATTGGTAAGGGGCAGTAACTACATAAAGAACCGGGAGAAATTCCACTACCATATGTACTAAGCTGCCGATACCTACTATTATTATACATCTGACTGAAATTCTTTCTTCTGATTGGCCGATTCACATGTAATCATTGCAATACTTTTCACAACTTCAGTGTTGTCTTGGTGGCTTTCCTCACTAGTCACCTTCTTGCACATCCACCCAGTTTTTTGGAGCTGCCACCTCTGGACAGATTTACCATAAAGTACCATTCTGTTTGCACTTCATAATAACTGAGGTAAATGAAGTCCAAGATATATTCATTGTTTTGGAAATGTTCATGTATCCATCCCCTGACTTGTCTGAAGGAAACTGGATGTAAAAGTGGTGCCTTATATGTGTTATACTAAAGAGTCCACTTACTTATTCACACCATCATTTTGGCTTTTACATATTTATTTCTTCTAATTCATGAAGTAGAGATTACTTTTCAGTATAACTTTAAAGGGCATAATTTTTTTTAAATTTAATCTAAAAAAGCCTGAATTATTTATTTATTCTTTTTTGATGACATAAAAAATTAAAACCTGCAAAAGCTCAATGTTGCAAAAACTTGTTCATATCACTGTACATATTCTCATTTATACTTTTTTTTAAAGATGATAGATAATAATGAGGCAAAAGCAGTTGATTGCAGTCTGTAAATGAGACCAGTTAGCTGGGTGACACATCCCAGTGAAAAACTGCTGCATTTAATTAAATCACTGCTTTTATAATGACAATTTCATTTGAAACAAATGTGAAAACATGTTTATGATCACATCTGAAATGTGTGATCGACTAAATTACAAGATGGAAACTCACTCCCAGCCGTGTCTGAGATCGTGTAAATGTGTTAGCGGGGACAAAGCAGACAATAAGCTCTTTTTTGTCCCGTTCTGCTTTTAATCACCACTTTGCCAGAACAGCTGAAGCGATTTTATCCCTTCTCATTTAAATTTTTTTATGTAATTGTTGACAGGCAACAAGTATAAAAAAAAAGTAGTTAATCCTGGATCGCAAATTACAATGACCAAATTCCCACAGTGAAACAGGTGCTTTAACCAAAGTGGAGTTTTAATTATTAGTAGTTCATCAAATATAATAAACATGAATATGAAAGTCTGCTTGGAAAACAATAGCTGTTGCCCCAGTTAAGGTCAGAATTTGACAGCCTTAATAGTATATCATCAACATAGAATTTTTTATTTTTTTCTTGAGACTGGCCACTGCACCCATCTGATGATACTGCAAGGAATGACCCATTATGTCGGCTTATCACTGTAGTGGAAAAACACCTCTTCGTGGCTTTTGGCTCTGTTGTCTCAGCAATCTGTCGTGGACAATGATTGCCTGGCACAGGAGACTGCAGACCACTTGCCAGTGCTCTGGCTACTCCCCCGATAAATGGCTGTAATTACATCGTGTTTGGCTCCTACCTTACTGGTGGGGGTGGAGGTGAAAGGGCATGACCTCCTCACTTCCAGAACATGACCTGGGAATGTAGACATGAGGGGAGGCTACGTGTGACAAGGGCTCGCATGGTGGCCTCTCTAACAGGACACAGCTGATGTCCTCAAGCACCCATCTGTTCCTTTCACCTCTGTGAGTCTCAATGTGGTGAAAAAAAGAAGACAGGGTGCAAGCCTCAGCTTGGTCAATAGAAGAAGTTCTATATAGATACTGGGGCCTGTTGGTGGCAAGGCTTATCCCCGGACTCTGTACCATGCAGGCAATAAGAGTCTACAACTCCCCCTTGATGGGACACCAGTCTGTCGCATGTTACTTTCCCAGCCAAGACCTGCACCCATTTACTAAATGGGTGCAAAAATTCTAAATGGGTGGACTGAAACAATGCAGACAAAGCATCTTGTCCAAGGACACAGATAGATAGCATGACAGAATCAACCCAGGTCTACATATTGGTAGCCCAACAACCTTATCCCTTTGAGCTACCTACTCTGATTAATTTGGTCAATGCTTGAAACTAATTTTATGTGAAAAAGCTAAGTGAGGTTTCAAATGCAAACAGAATTTTACTAATGTGGCACTGACAAGACCTTCAATGGAAACTGGCCCTACACCCCAAGGTGCCAGACTGACCTCAGAATGCCCTGTCTGGTGGGCAGGGCATTCTGACTGCGTGCCTTTTATCTCAACAATGATCTTTGTTTTTGTTGCTGTTCTTTCTGTTTTCTGTTTCTAAATATTAGGAAAAAACTTGTATAAACCTTGTAACTCTTAGAATGGCCTAAGCAGTGGGTCACCCCTCTGAGTCTGGTCTGCTTGAGGTTTCTTCCACATTATCATGTGGAAGAGAGTTTTTCCGTACTACAGTCGCTTGTGCGCTTGCTCAGGGGGTTGGTAAGGTTAGACCTTACCTTGGTGAAGTGCCTTAAGGCATTGTTGTGATTTGACGCTATATAAATAAAATAAATTGAAAATAAACTGAATAGAATCTATCCTGCAATGGAAGTTTAGGGTTTTTTTTTTTTTTTTGCTGAATGTAGTGTAAAAATCCATTGCTCAAAGGTCTCCTGAAAAAAGCCATACACACAAACACACTTATTCATCAATATTATAGTTTATATTTCTACCACAGTACATTCAGAAGGCATACATATATCCTCATTAACCATGAACTGACCCAGGAAATTCACATCAGCCTAGTTAATACAGTTGTCGTTTGATCATGGTCGTTAATGAACCTTTAGAACTATAGTTTATGTTCTGTTTTATGCAGCACTCACTACCTTGATGATCAATATCCAGATACATATGATTATAGACAGAGTGAGTGTTTTTTACTTACAAAGTAAATTGAGCCCAAACATTTCTGTCAAAGCAGTAAAAGACAGCTTGAAAATTTGTGCTAAATCAAAGGCAGATGTGTATGTTTATAAAGATAAATTGAATTAAAGGCTAGTCCATACTTTGTTGCCCAGACTCCGGCTCCTCAGTGGCCTTCTAATCATGCTGTCTGTGATTTAACTGGCTTCAACAGGTAATGCTATTTAAGAGGAACCAAGGCAGGCACCAGGAAATGAAACACAGTCGCCTTAACATGGATTCTTGGAGCAGCCCCCCCCCATTTACCTCAAGTCAGAAACTTGGTGGGGGGTGGGGGGCGTCTGGCTGTACTGGCTCCTCTGATACCTAAAAGTTTATGTACAGCACAAGTAAACTAGTGCAGTGAAATCCTCATGAACCCAGTATGTGGACACAGAACACTGGACGGAAAGAACGTAGGATCCTTGGGTATCACTGGAATGACTGTATCAAGCAAATGGCTGCATACTGAGACTCGGATGAGGTGTTCTACTTACATTGTGAGGGAATATCAGCTACAACATCATGGCCATCTGGAACACTTTTCTGAACATGAGCCATCATGCATGTGTCTCAGTGCAACAAAAAGGCCAGTGGAACACCTTGGTGCACCTATCTTTGGGCAGTTTTGCCCATTCCTCTTTGCAGCACCTCTCAAGCTCCATCAAGACCATCACGTTCTTGGTCACCTCCCTGACTAAGGCCCTTCTCCCCTGATCGCTCAGCTAAGACAGGCGTCCAGCTCTAGGAGGAGTCCTGGTGGATTCAAACCTCTTCCATTTATGGATGATGGAGGCCACTGTGCTCACTGGGACCTTCAAAGCAGCAGAAATGTTTCTGTACCCTTCCCCAGATTTGTGTCCCTGTATTGTACAAACAATTCCTTTGACTTCATGCTTGGTTTGTGCTCTGACATGCACTGTCAACTGTGGGACCTTATTTGTAGACAGATGTGTGTTTTTCCAAATCATGGCCAGTCAATTGAATTTACCCCAGATGGACTCCAATTAAACTGTGGAAACATCTCAAGGATGATCAGTGGAAACAGGATGCACCTGAGCACAATTTTGAGCTTCATGGCAAAATAAATTTGCAAAAATCTCCCCCAAAAACTTTTTTCATATTGTCTTTATGGGCTACTGTGTATAGAATTTGAAGGGAAAAAATAATTTAATCCATTTTGTAATAAGGCTGTAACATAAAAAAAATGTGAAAAAAGTGCAGCAGTGTGAATACTTTCTGGATGCGCTGTACTTCTCTCTCTTCCTTGTAGCTAATGAAAAATGAGATGACATTGAATCCAAATAGTTTAAAACCTAATCAAAGTGGTTTAACAGCTGTTTAAACCACCACCACAAGTTTATTTTTTATGTAGAAGAGTAAAAAAACAACTTTATCTGAAATAAAACACTTGAAGTAAATACACTCAACAAAATATAAATGCAACACTTTTGGTTTTGCTCCCATTTTGTATGAGATGAACTCAAAGATCTAAAACTTTTTCCACATACACAATATCACTATTTCCCTCAAATATTGTTCACAAACCAGTCTAAATCTGTGATAGTGAGCACTTCTCCTTTGCTGAGATAATCCATCCCACCTCACAGGTGTGCCATATCAAGATGCTGATTAGACACCATGATTAGTGCACAGGTGTGCCTTAGACTGCCCACAATAAAAGGCCACTCTGAAAGGTGCAGTTTTGTTTTATTGGGGGGGATACTAGTCAGTATCTGGTGTGACCACCATTTGCCTCATGCAGTGCAACACATCTTTGCATAGAGTTGATCAGGTTGTCAATTGTGGCCTGTGGAATGTTTGTCCACTCCTCTTCAATGGCTGTGCAAAGTTGCTGGATATTGGCAGGAACTGGTACACGCTGTCGTATACGCCGGTCCAGAGCATCCCAAACATGCTCAATGGGTGACATGTCTGGTGAGTATGCCGGCCATGCAAGAACTGGGACATTTTCAGCTTCCAAGAATTGTGTACAGATCCTTGCAACATGGGGCCGTGCATTATCCTGCTGCAACATGAGGTGATGTTCTTGGATGTATGGCACAACAATGGGCCTCAGGATCTCGTCACGGTATCTCTGTGCATTCAAAATGCCATCAATAAAATGCACCTGTGTTCTTCGTCCATAACAGACGCCTGCCCATACCATAACCCCACCGCCACCATGGGCCACTCGATCCACAACATTGACATCAGAAAACCGCTCACCCACACGACGCCACACACGCTGTCTGCCATCTGCCCTCAACAGTGTGAAGTGGGATTCATCCGTGAAGAGAACACCTCTCCAACGTGCCAAACGCCAGCGAATGTGAGCATTTGCCCACTCAAGTCGGTTACGATGACGAACATGCTGGATGTGGAGGTCCTGGGCTGGTGTGGTTACACGTGGTCTGCGGTTGTGAGGCTGGTTGGATGTACTGCCAAATTCTCTGAAATGCCTTTGGAGACGGCTTATGGTAGAGAAATGAACATTCAATACACGAGCAAAAGCTCTGGTTGACATTCCTGCTGTCAGCATGCCAATTGCACGCTCCCTCAAATCTTGTGACATCTGTGGCATTGTGCTGTGTGATAAAACTGCACCTTTCAGAGTGGCCTTTTATTGTGGGCAGTCTAAGGCACACCCTGTGCACTAATCATGGTGTCTAATCAGCATCTTGATATGGCACACCTGTGAGGTGGGATGGATTATCTCAGCAAAGGAGAAGTGCTCACTATCACAGATTTAGACTGGTTTGTGAACAATATTTGAGGGAAATGGTGATATTGTGTATGTGGAAAAAGTTTTAGATCTTTGAGTTCATCTCATACAAAATGGGAGCAAAACCAAAAGTGTTGCGTTTATATTTTTGTTGAGTGTACATTTTTGAAGCTGAAACAAATTATCCATTGGATCTTTAATTGTGGTAAACGATTCTTCAAAAATTAAGTGCCAGTTTTCAAAGATTATTACTTGTTTCAGAACAAATAAAAGTTTCATTTGGCCACTATTTATTTTTTTCTTTAAACTCGGGTTCAAACAGGTGAATGTGGATTTGGCAGACGTTTATCACACTTGATGCCCTTCCTGATGCATCCCAGATGTATACCGACAATGGGACAAAGGTGACCTCGAACCGGGGAACCTCTGTGTGGGAGACAAGCGCAGTAACTGCACATTACATATCGCTGTCTTAAGAAGAACAATGTACTTTTAAACTGAGCTGCAGTCATAAAACATTTATAGTTGATTTTGTGCCATGATGCATAGAAAAATCATTTCTCACAAAACAGTTTTAGACCTGTTATATATTCTTCCTTATCTGCTAACCTTTTTAATGATGCTTCTTTGTAAAGCCATTCATGGATCAGCTGTCTGAAGCTGTATCCTCTGCTGTTGCTTGTTTAGTCTCAAGGTTCTTCCACCCTCCTTCTCCTTCGAGAGACCCAGCCCTCATCAAGGGAAAGGACTTTCATATTTCCCCCGTCAGGTCTGCCATTTTTCACCTTTGTCCAAAAATACAATGAAGGAGGTGGGGGGTCTGAAAGATTGCTCAAGAATTGACGGAACAAAGGGAACAAACTTGGACGGGCTAAAAATACAGCGCAGCGTGTGAATACGATAAAGGACGGCACGAGAGGATGCTGAAAAAGCTTTGCTCGACTTTCAAGTGGGAGAACAATGTGGCAGACACTTTCAGGGCAGCTGGAGCAGGATGTTCACGTCAGCATTAGCGGAGCGAATCCCCGCTGCCGCTGCAGATCATCATGAAGCAGTGGTGGATGACTTGTGCACTCTGGACAAGCGCAGTGATTTTCATCCACCTCAACAATGACCTGAAAGTTTTTTTCAAATGTTTGTGTTTATAAGAAAATCTGAGGTTGCAAAAACAGGGAAAGTGCAACGTGAGACGGGCCTGCGAGCCCTCATCTCATCGATTCAGACAAGGGGGGCTGGACTTCATTACCTTCAAGTTACCCAAAGCCATCACTTTCCCTGTTGATCACTTTTCCCTTCCACTGAATGTGGGTGTCTCAGAGAAAGGGCGTGGGGGGGGGGGGGGGGGGGGGGTATTTTCAAGGCCAAAGCATTTGTGGTGGATGCAGGGCTCTGGAAATTGTGGACTCCCTCATCTGTAATCTGATTTCAGTGGCACCGCCTTTAGAGGTTGAGTCGATCAGATTTTCTGTCTTGACTGAGTGATTGGGTTTGTGTGTGTGTGTGTGTGTGTGTGTGTCTCCACTGCAGGAGGTTAAATACTTACAAGGCACCACTCAGTCAGTCAGTCGCATTGCCGGTGAGGCGTCGTGGGAGCGTTTGATTGGGTCAGTTCCAGAGAGTGGACTCAATTACGCCAAACAGAGTCATGTGAGATGGTGAAGTGAAGGAGGAGAAATCACGCAATCGCAAGTGTGCAAATCAACAGGTGGCTTGTGGCTTTCATCTAAATATTTCAGGAGACATCATCCATAACAAACTCGTGCATATATACCACAGTGCTGAACTAATCTGATTAATTTGTTGGAGTTTATCTGGTGACACCAAAATCCAAACAACAGCCTCCATGATGGCTGATAGTCTTAGTTATTACTATTTCAATTTTTTTTTTTTTTTTTTTTTTACACAGCACCAAATCACAACATACTCCAATGCACTACACACGAGTAAGGTCTAGGAAAAACAGTGTTTTTTTTTTTCTAAATTATAGGAAGAAACCTCAAGCAGACCTGACTCAGTGGCGTGACCATCTGCTTTGGCCATCTGCTTTGGCCATACTAACAAAAACAAAACAATGAAATAAAGCAAAAGCACAACAAGGAAAAGTCAAACATTCAGAGGCAGAAATTTTACAGCTAATGCCCCGTTTAAACGGACTGACACCTTTATAAGACCTACAAGATTATGACATTTTGTCAACTCTCACAAGTCTTGGCTGGTCTCCGTTGTGATCTGTTATTTGCATTTACACCAAGCTGAATTGCACGAGTGACAAATATGTTAATATCTGCGATCATTGATGCAACAGTAAGTCAACTGAGAGTCTACTACGGCCCATGGTGTAAGCAACCATTTACATATGGAGACCAGTAATTACAATGACCGATAGCTCAAAAGACAACCAAAAGGTGACAAGCAGAGTCCCAGTAAAATAGACTACAACTGGAAAGGCAGTGTGGGTATTGATGTCAGATCAGTCATTGAAGAGGACATTCCTCAGTTTTTGTCAGCATGATGCCCCCCTAACCATGGAAGCACACTCTGGACCTCAACAGCTCTCTTGTAGATCCAACATGTCCCAGTTTGGAAGGGTCCCTGGTGAGTGGTTAGATGGACTGCAGTTTAACCAAAAGTAAGTTTTTTTAAACACTTGGCTTTTGGGGGAGCAATATTTTCCAAAACCACAGGTGGCAGTCATGAGAAAATACACTTTCAAACAGGACCCATGATGATGGCTCTTGCAGAGGACATTCTTTCAAAGGAAGTCACCAAAAAACTTAATGAAACGGCAAAGCAGGGTAATGTAATCATCACTGAGTTTCTGATGGATGTGTTTTTTAAAACTTGGTAGGAATATTAATTGGGCACATAAAATAGCTTTTTTGCATCATGTTTTATTCTCTACAACTAACAGTGCTAGAGAGATGATGTGAAGCTTATTTTCATCAATACAAAATATTTGTGGTATGGTATAAGTGTAGTCATTGATGCCTTTCATTCAATTTAATCTGCTCATGACTCAATTCTGTTATTTCATATATTTTATATATATATATATATATATATATATATATATATATATATATATATATATATATACACACACACACACACGCCACACATATACTAGCTGAGTTACCCATTCTATGCACAGGTAATAGAGAAGAATTTTAGCCATTTCAGTGTATATTTCATGTCAATTTCGTTAAGGTATAGCAAGTTGCATTGCATTGTGTGCATGCTTGTTGTGTGTTGGGGGGGTCTGGCTGGACATTTTGGTGTTCTTTTCTTTTCTTTGCTCTCCAGGTGGTATGCAAACTGATTTATTGTCTGTGAAGAAGGTGCTGGCAGAAGAGTCCTTCACCCTCATCAACGTGATATGCAGCACCTGTGGATGATGCTCACGTGCAACCTTAAAGACTTTCAGCTGAAGCAGATAATGAGATGGCGTTCTGCATTTAAGCCATGTGTGATTCAAGCAGAATTGCCGGGAACTCGACCTTGTGATGTTCGTTTGTGAGACGCTGAGGACCGCGCCTGGGTTTGACACATCGTGCCTGTGAAGGAGGACGGGTGAGGGACACATGCTGTCAGCTAACATCAGAGGTGATTTGATTGTCTGAATAATTGTTAACAGTAATTTGGTATTTTGTTACGCAGTATATGTGAATATTGATGAGAGTTGTGCAGCTTGCTTCTCACGGCCGTGGCGTGCGGACAGATGATCCTCCACCTGTTGTGAGAAGCCGCTCATTTACATAAAGCTTAAATTCAGACCTGAATGTGTTGCTGATAGTGTGTGCCTTTGAAGGATATTAGTTGTAGCTGCTGACTTACCTCACCTTTTCTATCCTTCACAGAGTCGGTTTGTCATGTCCACCTGGGGGGTGTTTGGCAGTGAACGTGGGTCCAGAGGCGCCGGGCTTCAATCCCTTTGGGCGCTGGAGAGCGCGCCGTCCTTCACTCCGCCAGACAGACGCGTTTTATGTTTGTACACCGAGTATTGCACAAAAGGGGGAAATAAATTGTTTTGTTATTGGAACCGCTTCTGGTTATTTTAGCGCTAGGTTCAGTCAGACGCAGGTCCGCTCCTCAACCCGCGTCGGCACATAACACATGCTGTCATCATTAATTTTCATAGAGCAATTTGTGACATTCATGAGACTCAAGTGAATGATGCTAAAAAGGTGACAGCATGTCAAATCACATCAATGCTGTGGGATATATAATGTTCTTCGTGTCTCTGCAGATGTTTCCCCAGCTCTATTACATTTCATCCATTTCTTCTTGGGATGCATATTGACAGTCTACCAGTCTGCATGTTGTACACAGCAGGTACATTTTAAGTAAAAAAAACAGGTGCCTTAACTCGCACGCGGTGCGCGCTGGCCGATTTGGATTATAATTAACGTCCATCCTAGCCAGCCGCTACTACATATCAAGCAAAGTGTGATGCTTGCTACCTGAGCTGAGTACCACATGAACTGTGAAAAAAGGGCTCCAGTGAGCGGGTCGTGATTCTAATATATAATACTGACTGTGTGTGTGTGGGGGGGGTATTCACACAGTGGCCAAAACACACCCCATAATTCAAAAGGGACAAACTAACAAAACAGAGGGACACTATGATGTGTCACCAGTGATTAATTTTACATGGTTAAACTGTAAAACCTCAAAACGAGCACCAAGCTCACCAGTAATTAATGTATTAAATATTGTGTAATTGTCAAACAATCTAATTTCATTCTCATGGCCATAGCCAGAAATCTTCCAAGGGGTGGGGTTTGGGGTTGGGGGGGGAGGGTCTTTGACATATGCCTCTACCCACACACATATATCAGTTACCTAAGCCCCACCACCTTCACTCTGCTGCTACTCAATAATATGGAAGACAACAATGTGCGCAGTGGATATGTGAAAACCAGCTTAGCTTCCCCATCCTCTGCTCTGATCACAAATATTTAGCAGTCAGCCCCCTCCATGATTTATTATAAAAGTCAACTTTTCCCGTATTTATTTAACTCTTTAACTCTTCAATCACAGTAGTCTTTCTGCTTCAAGTCTCTTACATGGTGTAATCAGGCCATCAGTTAAGTGATCTTATCCCTTTTCTGTCCATTTTCCTCAAGAGTTATAGAGCTAGATGTCCTTGATTTTCCCTT
This sequence comes from Thalassophryne amazonica, assembly GCF_902500255.1. Classification (NCBI taxonomy): domain Eukaryota; kingdom Metazoa; phylum Chordata; class Actinopteri; order Batrachoidiformes; family Batrachoididae; genus Thalassophryne; species Thalassophryne amazonica. Next base: position 27,625,161 of record NC_047119.1, read on the forward strand.
TCCTTTCCCTATTTTCCTCAATCTTTTTTCTTCCATTCCTTTCTTTTTTTACTTTCTTTTCACTATGGCACTGTAGACTGTTTCAGAGACCAGTTCTCACCAACAATGTCATTCTATGCACACTTTACAAATGCCTATTACCATGGCAAAACAAAAGCAGGTCAGGCCACCAATCTATCAATCAGATCCTCGACGAGTTCATTATCCAGTAACGGAAGACTTTTAAATTTAAAGTTGTGTGACTGAAAAGCGACAAAGGTCAAGTTTAACAAAGAAGCTCTCTTGTCCTTTCTTTGCATTTTCCTCAGGATTATGTCATTGGAAAACATCATGTTTGGTCCCTTTTTATTGAGGAGAGGATAAGCTTACTGGAAATATCCACATGCTGCTATTTTGTTGAAAAATAGAAATTATAATACATGATGAACGTGATAGAGGGGACTGGGCTAACCTACAGACAGCTCCAGTTTTAAGGAGATAAACTGCAGTAACACTGCAGACAGTGCAACAGTGAAATTAAACAGAAATAGGTGGTAAATGTTTCTGCTGACAGACGGAATGGCTCATGATACAGAAAACCAATCCCGATCCTTCAAGAAAAACCTAACCCCAAAACCAATCCTCTTATCAGTTGAACTAAAACTACTCACTCACTCATCTTCAACCACTTATCCAGGATCGGTTCGCGGGAGCAACAGCTCCAGCAGAGGACCCCAGACTTCCCTTTCCCTAGGAAGGCGTCCAGGAGGCATCCTTACCAGATGCCCAAACCACCTCAGCTGTCTCCTTTTAACGTGAAGGAGCAGCGGCTCTACTCCGAACTTCCCACGGATGGCCGAGTTTTTCACCCTATCTCTAAGGGAGACACCAGCCAACCTCCTAAGGAAGCTCATTTCAACTGCTTGTACCCCTGATCTAGTTCTTTTGGTCATGACCCCACCTTCATGGCCATAGGTGAGAGTAGGAATGAAGACTGACCAGTCGATTGAGAGCTTCGCCTTTTGACTCAGTTCCCAGTACAGTAGAGCGAATGCAACACCGCCCCTATTGCACCGATTCTCCAGCCAATCTCACACTCCATTGTCCCCTCACTTGTGAACAAGACCCTGAGGTACTTGAACTCCATTTGGGGCAAGATCTCATTCCCTACCCGGAACAGGCAACCCATCAGTTTCCTGGTGAGAACCATGGCCTCAGATTGAGAGGTGCTGATCCAGATCCAAACCGATCCAGTGAGTGTTGGAGGTCTAACTAAAACTACTGTAATTTAAATTTCACATGTTGATCAATAGGCTCCACCTTTTGAAATTTTGAGGCTGCATTGAAAACCTGTGACCAGTTTAAGGCTACTGGTTTAGCAATAGTCTCTTGTTCAACACCAGAATCAGATCTTTGTGGTTCCAGGAAAGACAAGTCAAATAAATGTCTTTGTACTAAAACTGTCTTGAGATATTTTGTCTCTGTCAACTGGAACTCATCGTTTGGCTGCACAGAAGATCCCACAGTGCGCGGTACAACTCCACCCCAGCCCTCTGTGTCGACAGCAAGTATAACCCCCCCGTATGTGTTCAGTGGAGGAAGTGAGAAAATAGATGAGTGGCCTCAGCCTTAAATACAGTATAAACACCTCCCACCCGATTAGCGTAAACAATTAAACACTCCTGATTGCTGCTTGAGGCTGATGAGTGAACCTCCCTTTTCCGTGAATTAACTTGTACCGCATGTGTGCAGAAACAATCACTGTGATGTAGTTGTGTTTACTGTAATTAGTATCACCTCATTTACAACCCACTGACCTGGGGTGACCTCATACATCCGGGTCACTGGGGACAGATTCCAGCCCGCTGGAGTCGGATGTGGCACAACGGAGGCCCGTTACATGGGTCGCATCCATTTTTGTGCGTGTGCAGGTACCAGGGCGTGCCTTACAGTCTCTTTCAGAGGACGACGGAAGAAGATCGTGTGCAGGTGTTCTGGTGCACTGTGTGTACATGCACGTGCTTACTCCTCATTGTGCTGGACTTCAGAGGCCCAAAGCGTCTCCTGCTTCCTCTTGGAGGCAGCGGGTTAAAAATAATGTAGTGTGCAGTGAGCGGCGGGGAGCGAGGTGCAGACAGCTAGGAGCCAGAGCCACCCACACGCACGCACACACACACACACACACACACACACACACACACACACACACACACACACACACACACACACACACACCCACACACACACACACACACGGTCATCTCAATGCTGTATGGATTTTTCCTCTCTTTATGGATATCTCCCCTCGCAACCTTAAAGTCACTATAAACGTTAGCATACACAAACAGAAATAGATGGTCATCAGTTTACCTGCACTCCATCCGATGCCTTTCATCGAGAGCACATTAAAAATGGGTACCTGGGAGGGCTGTAAATGAATCAGTGCTGAAAATGACATCATTTCTTCATAACCTTGCAAAACAGTGGTGCTTGCCTTTGAAGGAATACCCCCCCAAACCATGTGCTACACATCAATACGGTGTTCCCAATCAGCATATAAAGAGACGCCTCCGTGACACAAGGTGGCACTGAGACCTCGTAGGTAACAGGGTAAACCTTTGACACCGACGTGACGCATGCTGGTGTGTGTGTTTTGAATATCCGCCAAGCACAGGAAGATGGGGTTGATGACTCACAGGTAATTAGCCTATCACACCCTTGCCCCATCTTCCTCCTCGTGCCCTCCCTCCTTTGCGTGAGTGAGGAAGTCAGGGCGGCTGCCGTCTCTCTCCGCCAAGATAAGACTGTCTCCAGCCGGCCTCGCATACCTCCTGTCATCTGTCTGCTGTGCTTATCGGCAGGCCTGTGCGGCACGGTGGTGTTGACGCTCTAATTAAACCCACACTGTCACACCTGCTCACAACCTCAAGCACCTTTGATCTGTTTGTCACCGATCCACCTAAACTGTACAGTCCAGCGCTAAGTACTTTTCTTTTAGTGCTTGGAAAATAAAAATGGTTTTCTAATGTGTCCTCCTTATTCTTTCTCCATTTCCCATGTTTGTTTGAGCTTGATGTATCCTCTTCCATTGTGAGGTTTTGCATCTTTCACAGGACATTTTGACACTCAGCAGCAAGCAGGGATCAAAGGCCCCAGTTGAGCTAAAGTAGGACACAACAATACTTTATGAAATCACATGACATCATAAAGTTAATGGAAATCCACCATCCATTCAGTTTAAATCAATTACATTTATTTACACAGCGTCAAATCATAACACAAGTTACCTCAAGGTGCTATACATGAGTAAGGTTGAGACATTACTGACCCTCATGAGCAAAAACACTGGTGACAGTGATAAGGAAAACGTTCCTCAGTGTTTTTTGATTACAGGAAGAAACCTCAGACATATCAATGTGACCATCTGCTGTGGACTGAGTGTGCAATGACAGAAGTGCTGCAGCTCAACAGCCAGTGTTCACAATAATGGGATCGTCATTAATACAGCAATAAGGTGTAGAACAGAGTCCCGGTGAAACAAACTGCATTTATAAGTCAGTGATTATATTGATGCCAGATCAGCCATTGAGGGAGGACATTTCACATAAATCACTCCAAGCCAGACACTTCTCCACTTCTTCAAGATGCTCCTTGTCATTAACATTATCTGTTGGGTCCATTTGGCAGTAACATGTCTAAAATAGTTGTGTTTATTTACCTTACTCTACTCTACTTTTTTCTTTGCCATTAGTCGGAAACCTACAGAAAGACAAATCCTGGCAAAGTTTCAGGTTGATTGGTGCACATGGGCACACAACACTGTAGGGGATGAAGCTCCCTCCATATCTACAGTGCAGAAGTGGGCAGCTAAATTTAAGAGGGGCAAAGAGAGCCTTGAAGACGACCCAAGCTCTGGGTGGCCTGCAACAGCCACAACCCAGAAAAACATTGACCTTGTTTATGAAATGGTGATGGACGACAGACGATCGACAATTAATCAGCTAGCAGATGCTGTGGGAATATCCCGTGAGAGAACTGAACACATTCTGCATGAAGAACTTGGAATGTCAAAGGTGTCAGCTCAGTGGGTGCCACGTCTTCTGACGCCTGATCAGAAACGCACCAGGCTAGTCATGTCGAAGGCAAACTTGGCGCAATTTGAAGAGGATCCAGCCAATTACATGGAACGTTTTCTTACCCAGGATAAGTGTTGGGTTCACCACTTTGAACCAGAGACAAAAAAACAATCAATGCAGTGGAAACACCCAAGGTCACCACCTCCAAAGAAGGCCAAGGTCGTTTCGTCTGCGGGGAAGTTCATGGTTTCAGTTTTCTGGGATGCCAAGGGCATTGTGTTCGTGGACTATCTTGAAAAGGGACAAACCATAAATGGACAGTACTATTCTAACCTACTGAGACAGTTATGCGAGGCTATCAAAAAGAAGCGACCAGGAAAGCTGACGAAAGGGGTGCTGTTCCATCAAGACAATGCCCCAGCTCACAAGTCAACAGTGGCCATGGCCACTATCCACGAGTGTGGATTCGAACTGGTAGATCACCCACCATACTCCTCTGACTTGGCACCCTCGGACTTTCATCTGTTCCCAAACCTGAAAAAAAAACTTGGCTGGGAAGCACTATCAGAGCAATGATGAGGTGATGGCTGCCGTTGAGGACTATTTTAACTCTCAAGATGAAAGCTTCTATGCCAAGGGAATTGAAGCACTCAAGCACCGTTGGAAGAAGTGTGTGGAGTTACAGGGAGACTATGTAGAAAAATAACCCTGAATTTGTTCAATTCGACAACTGCATCATAGTCAGCCTTAGAACTTTTCAGCCTACCCTCGTATATATTGACAGTCCTACTACAATCCCGAAGAGCTTCCTGCTCTGTATGCACAATACCACATTAAAAATTAGGATGCTAGCTTTAATATCAACCTTGTGCATAATGATAATATTCTCCAGTATTCAATGCCCTCTACCAAGGTCCACTGACGTATGCGACACTGAACAGAGACAGCCCCTTCCATCATACACTTAAGCTTGCAGAGAAGGAAAATCAAGTGCACATCACTCAAATCTGACAGATCAAACATGAAGCACATTCTTGACCAAAAAAAGTGTAGCCCCCATTGGAAACACATCCTACAGATTTTGCAACTCTAAAACATGAAATAGGCTGTCCATCAATCACTAGCAGCCAATCAGGATGAAAGCAGCAACAGGTACCATCTTTTCTTGATAACATGAACTGGACTTGTACTGTCAATGTTTGCTTGAAGTTGGCAACTGTTTTCCAAATCCCACATTTCAAATAATGTAATGAGCAAAACAAAATAAAATGACCAATGTAAAGTCAGTTGACCATCATCTCCACGGCTGTGCACTTTAAGATGGGTAAACTGTCATTAAAACACTGGTGATTTTTGTGGTGAAACATATTTTTTTCCATCTGCCCACAGACATACATATGTTTTACAGTTGCACATTAGTTTACTGAAAATACAAAGAGAAACTTGTATGATTTCAGACCTGATGCCGCTTTCAATGGAAATGTTACAATTCTATTACTTTTAAATACTGATCGGAAAACATTTGTGATAAACATTGTTTCACACAGAAAACAGCTTATTAGAAAACAAATAGCCAGATGATAATATTGATCTACAACTGTTAACTGACCTTTGATCTTGATTGGTGCCCTTTGTTCATGAAAACTAATCTTTGATCCTTAATGCTGACCTTTAATGCTAATTTTGACCTTTGATATTGATCAGTGGTCTTTGATCTTGAATACTGATCTTTGATCTGTAAAACATTTAATCCTAATCCTGACACTTGACACTGATTTACTTTATCCATGATACTGACCTTTAATCCTAAACAGAACCTCTGGCTTAGCACTACTGCCTCACAGCGAGAAAGTCCTGGGGTCACTTTCTGCCTGGTCTTTTCTGTGTGGAGTTTGCATGTCTGTGTGGGTTTCCTCTGGCCCCTCCAGTTTCCTCCCACTATCACAAACATGATCATTTAGGGTCTGTTCCTTTCTCTGCCCCTAACCAAGGCAGACTCTCTACATCTGGAATTGGTCCCTAGGCACTGGATTTAGCTGCCCACTGCTCCTCGTGGTTGAATTGTATCTAATTGTAATTAGGATGGTTAAATGCAGAGGACAAATGTCATTGTATGTATGTACGATGGCAATAAATGCCTCTTTTCTAACTCTTTTTTGTTAACAAGTGCTTTCGTTTGATCCTGAACTCTGATGTTTGATGCTTAATAATGACCTTCATTCCTAATGTTGTCCTTTGATAGCGATTGCTGACCTTTGATCCCTTAAAGCGTTTTGTGTTTTTGTGAACGCTGAGCTTTAATCGTGATTTCTGAACTTTGTCTTTGATCACTAATCTTTGATCATGTTCCTGACTATTATTTACACAATGTTGCCTATTTAGAAGCTTTGCCTTAAAAAAAATACAAGTTGACTGAGAGTATTATTTGGGACTCAGCAAGCCCTTTACAGGTGTGAAAGCACCTAAAACATTGCAAGAATTTAATCAAATGGAGTTTTATCAGCAAGATGTGCCATTGCAAACCCAATCTATTAAATTATTGCTTAGAATATCACAGTACATACACTGATCACAACTAATGAGACCAAACTTGAAGAATATTCTACTGTTTTATGACCGAACTACATTCTAGCCAGAACAAAACATGTGATTGGACATGTGTTCCATCACAGGAAATGCCTAGTGTAAATAAACATTTTGTAAGCTGTTATTTAGTACAACTATCATTTTTCTGCTCAGCATTCTATAACAGAATATTTACAGAGGAATCCTTCAAATGGTGATACAAGCACCAAATTTGGCAAAAGTACACCTTAGATATTACTCTTTTGAAAAAATTGATGGGCCACTTGAATTTTCAATAGGCGGCCACGTAGGGGTCAATTGAAGAATTACATGGGGTCAAAATATAAAAATGCTCCAGTCATATTGAAAATTATACCACATTATTTGTCTGATTGTAAAGATTCCAAAAAGGTATAGTTTGGACTGCCTATGACTGAATTCTATAGAGTTATGGGATAAAAACAACAAGAATGGTGACAAAGTTCAGTTTCAGTTTGTACAGGTGTCAAAAGATAGAGTTGCTCCAATTTTGTTCAAAGGTGATGCAAATTATTGGTTGAGTTAATTGGGTTTCAAAAAGAATAGTTTGCACCATGTATCATGCTTAGTTATTATGTTACAGGGTAACATATGTCACATGTCATAGAATTCAATGGACGTCAACATCATTTGACCTTTACTTTAGATACCAAGCATTCAACACAGTCAAAACTATTCCATTTATTAATCCAAGTAGCTCAATCAACAATTTGCAGCATTTTTTACTAAAATTGGAGCAACTTTAACTTTTGACCCCTGTACAAACTGAAATTGAGCTTTGTCACCATTCTTACGTTTTTTACCCCATAACTCCATAACATTCAGTCATAGATAGTCCATCTATACCTTTTTGGAATCTTTATGATCAGACAAATAATGTGGGATAGTTTTCAATATGATTGGAGCATTTTTATATTTTAGCCCCTGTGTAATTCTTCAATTGACCGCCTATTGAAAATTCAAGTGGCCTGTTGGTTTTTTCAAAAGAGCAACATCTAAGGAGAATTTGAGCTGGATTTGGTGCTTGTATCACCATGTGAAGTATTGTTTCAGTTATTTGCTGCATTAACTGAAGACCTGAAACATTGCTTCTCTTATTAAACAGAAGTGTGTGTGGTTTTTAGTTGTGATGGTCAGTAAGTCAACACCACTCAGCATTTTTCACCTTCTGCTTATCTGATTGAAGTGTTTACAGAGTGGGAGTGGTGTAAAAACAGATCTCTTTGATTATTTTATATTCCTGTCACTTCACAGCAATTGCACACCCCAGGGTGGAGGGTTTTTTTTTAGAGTGGTGTTTTCACACCTCTCTGTGTAGTTATCAGTACCTTTCGACCCAGAATGAGTCCTAATCACCTTGGCAGACAAAATCAATAAGTAGCGAGATGGCGCTTATCTTAACCAACAGGTTATGTGGGTCTAAATATTAAGGTGGAAAAAACTGGACATTCACTGTATGTGTGACACGGCGTGCACGATAAGACGGCTCTGATAACAGGTCAGAGGAGACACTTCAGCAGACTTGTGCATAAAAGGTACACTCATAAATGTTTATTGCTCGCTATTAAACTTTGCTTAGATGTTAAATGTGTCACTCTCTGATAGCGGAGCCTGTTAGCTGATTTATGGTCACCGCAGAAATTGCCTTAGTGACGCCTGGAGAGGATGACTAACTCAGGTAAGGACAACAAGCTCAGACAGTCAGATAAGAGACAGAGACACAAAGAGGGAGAGCCTTTGGCAGGGACGAGAAGAATGAGGGTCAGTCCGTGTAAACGCTGCAGACATCTCTCCATCTGCCTTGAAGACACAACGCCAGATGCAAACTATTTTATCTGATTGGTGTTTGATTTGTCTGAGCCAATCCAGGATTTATAGAAATGAAATGCAAAATTACACAATTCCTACAGGTTTGAAGGCACCATTTTGAACTAAATTCAATATTTTGTTATGTCTGAAGCTCTGTTACCTCTCTATTTAAACTCTTCAGTATGTCCCTGCAGGCAACAAAAGCACTACCGTGGTGGTTATCTGCACTGATATCACTATAGAGGCCGAGTGCGTCTTTGCTGTCTATCTTTCTCCCACTTGAGACATTGGGTCTGAAAACCATTCGTCTCAATCAGTTTGCTGCTGGTTCCATTTGGTCTGGATACCCAACAGCTTCTGCAGCATTTCAGTCACCCGAGAGCACCCCAGCATCTCACACAGCCCCGCGTCGCACCATAATCCCATTTAGAATAATAGCACTGCAAGTAAATAGCATTTAACCGTGTTAACGTCTGAATCTGGGCCCCCGCGCCAACGTGAGCATCTGTCATCTTTATCAATAAGCACAACGTCTGACATGAATCCAATTTGCCCCTCAAAACCTCTTGTCCCTGATGTCGCACTCGCTGATGATAATGTCACAGGTGCCTGTGTTGTCCTCTGACCTCAGGAGTATAGCGAAAGACTTCTTCTTCTCCCGATTAAGGCGCGCCAAATCATGTCAAGCGTGCTCCCGGCTGAACCCTGACCATAAAAAAATAGAGCTAATTTTTGAGGAGGTGCTTTCGATTTTTGAGGGGCGACTGTAACATTTGAAGGTGGAGGAGCCAGGGCTTCCCCCTGACACTGACCTCCTGACCTCCTTGACCCCTGGCATAGCTTGGACAAAGGAAGCCTTTCCCTTTTAATTCTGCCCAGGGAGCGTTATATGGGACCTGACCCTGTGCTCCTCTTAACCTTTTGGACCTTTAGCCTGATGTCCATGATTTAGGGCAAATTTCATTACATGCATTCTCCGGATGAGGCTGTTGGCTAAGAGGATGTGGCACTGCAACAACTCAGCGTGATTAAAATGTCAGCTGAGGCAGACGGCTGAGACGACACGTTCGAGAAAAGCATGTACCTTATTGCTGTTGACACACAATTATTAAACGCTCTTGATTACTTGGGTAAATGCTTGATTTCTGAGCAAATTTCAATTCATCTCACTCCAATTCACAGAAATCCAGAGTTTCGGGCAGATTTGATAATGGAGGTGAAACATTTTCTTAAGGAATCCATAGGGGCCATTTATTTTGAGGTCAACAAGGGTGAACTTTTAGTTCATTTTTACACACAAATCACAAACAGTCTCCATGCTGCTGAGGTTTGAGGCAACTGAATTAAACAGTGTTGAAAGTGGAGGTGGAGGTGTCTATTATATCAGCTAGCATGTCACGCTTCCAATTTATAAAATTATATTTTCAGAAATAAAAAATATCAGCGTCGTTACAATTGGTATTGAACCCTACAGCTGCATTCATTACATTAATAAGTAACATAATTATGTGGGTAGTGGCCCTGTTCATTAATTTTGTCCAGTCACTCCCAGGACTCACCAAGCTAGCCGGTTTGGCTAATTACCTTAAAAACTCGCTTGTCAAGCCTGCTCTGCTAAATATCATATGTTGATTGGCTAGTGCCAGAATACTACTTAGATAGAGACATTACTAAATTTAAATGTGCTGTTTTGCTGTTAGATATTTGTGTATGATGATGATATTAAAACCACATTAACCACAGTCTCTCATACACAAGTCTCTAAATAGCTTGCAACCCCACCCGCTTCCATATATTCACATTGTCCAACCTGAGTGGAACCACTGCATTCTGCACTCCAGACAACATGGAACACGAGCATTTCTACATTTCTTTTCAAAAACTGACACTGGAGTGGCAATTCAGGTTGGACCTTCAATTGGGAAACTTGTACCAGAGCTATCTACCCAGACCCAATGGAAACCCTGTACAGTGATATCATTAAAAAAAAAAAGCTATATACTGTAAAATTAACTCTCTACAGTTCTTTCTCCTTCTTTTGTATATTTTGTGCCACATTTACCACCAGATTGGTCATTGTGTTTCTACCTGTGGTCGCTAGCTTTAGTTGCTAGCTTATGTGTAGACTGCTGTTATTTCAGTAGGTGGCAGGCAGGCCTAGGGGTATTAAAGATGGTTTTTCAATTGATATGGTGCAACAAATTTCACCAGATTTTAATCTGTTTGTCTCCATTATATGTCCTTTTACATTGGACATAATAGCATTTATTAATTTTTGAGTTATTGTCTACACAAGCTGGCTGGAATGGACTAACGTATCCACTCATCTATAATTTTGCTGTTCATCTGTTATAGTTACTGTGGATAATGCCAATCGTGGTTATGGTAGCAGTGTTTTCTGTGTTTCATCAGAAGAACAGGTGTCTGGTATAACTAGAGTGACGCTACAAATCCAGAAGTGCAACTATTTCTCAAAAATTTAAATCAATGTCACAATACACCTTTCTACCAAATAAAGTGACCATTGAGTCAGTGTAGATGATGATAATTATTTCACAAATGAACTTGTATGCACAAAAGTGGCACCTTTGAGCAACACTTATTCTCATGTCACGACATTAAGAAGGTTTTGGACTCAAGCCCACCAATTTCCACTTTCCTTCAAAACATGTATACTGTGATAAATCAAGGAGTAGATCTATAATGGAGCCACTGCAACAAGTAAGACCTGTGGAACCGGGGGCTTGTAGCGAAGGGGCTGGGCGGTTAGGCAGGCGGGTGTTGGGCAGAATCAACAATTGGCTTGTTAGCATGATTTTTCTGGAATGAAGAAGCCTACGTCACCAAATCTACAGGAAAGGTGCATCAGGTCATGATCTTGGTCATGTTTGAAAATAGATGACCCTGCCAAAAGGTCAAGGTTATAGGCCAAAAGGTCTTGCTAACACCACAGGAATTCTGCCACCTATGGATTTCCCTGCCACAGAGGTTGATGGGTAGTCACCAGTATTTTTACATCCATGTGACATAAGGTTTAAAAACTGCTTGACTCAGTCTATCTGTGCATGTGTACACGTGCCCATGTGGTTGATGCACAAGATCAAATTCAATGTTGGGCATGTTGTGAATCTAATTGTGACCAGAAAGGGGAAGATTCTCTGAAAACGTGTATCAAGGTGAAACTTGATATACAAGCTCACCCCACTAAGACCCACAGAAAAAAATTTGACATTGGGAGTGATTAAATTCTAATTGTGGTCACAAAGGACAGAATCTATGAAACCTTCAGCACGTGATATTTTGACAAACATTTTGTAGTATATTGAGGTGAAACATTGTACACAAGGTCACTTCACTAAGACATTGCCCAAGTTTCTTGTTGGGCTCATAAATTTGAGGTTAGGGTAAGTGTTGCCTTTGTTCTTGTTTACATTCTGTGTTTGGAGCTGGAATTTCTTGAGGTGGGAAATGGGAAGTTTCAACTGGGAAATTGACATTTTTGTTGAATGCATCATTATTATCCATCAACATATATTTTGGATAGCTGACATGTTTGCATAGAAATCCAGTTGTAAAAATGTGCAGTCATTTATGCATTAATAATACTGAAGATTCAGTTGCATCTAAATATCCATTCATCTTCAGGAAACAGGAGCTCTTGCCATTCAACCACTGCCGTGTTGGTCTCACCTAACAATCTAGTGAGGGAGAAGGTGAAGGTGTAACAAGAAGAACCGAATGCCAACACCAGGGGAGCAAAGATGAGTGAGCAGCCTGAGAAAGGAAAGACACTTGAGGATGGATGTCACGGTAGGCGCCTGGGCCTGTGTACCGTCTACCCATCTCTCCTCCTAACTGCCATGTTCTTGTCAGCGCTGACACTGTCAGCCCCACCTAGCCAGGCCCTGTGGGTAGCAGGCAGGCGGCAGAGGTGGAGGTACACAAAGCAGGTTGGCTGAATGGGACTGACTGGGCTGTGGCTCTAATGGAGTCAGGCTTCCAGACAGAGACAATAGCGGGGCCCGAGGCCGGGGCCTGAAACCTGAAGCCCAGGCTTGGTATTTTAAGAGGCCTGAGTGGCTCTGGAGCCAGTTGTCAATCAATAGCTGCATACAATCACGAAAAAACAACCTGGATGGTAGAAAAAAAAAAACTGAGACGATGATAGTGGACAGAAAATATTGACAGATTTTGTGTGGGTGTGCGCACATGTGTGTGTATGGGTGTGTTGAGGCAATCTCAAGCATCACCTTTGGGTGTGTAACACACACATACCACAAAACCACACACACAGCTCCTTTTTCCAGGCCAAGGTTGCTCCTTAGAAGCTGTCTTCATCGTCTAAAGTGCCTTGTGAAGGGGCGGGTTGCAGGAGCTACGTGCTTGTGCGGCAGAGGCTCATCAATACCCAATGTAATGCTTTCACCATTTGAGGCAGCCAATGTGTGTGTGTGCATGTGTGTCGACACGTTCCTCAGACTGCAGCAAACCTGCACACGCCTCCATTTACAAACTCTTGCATCAGTTTGGCAGGTAGGAAAACACTCGCCTGGTTTGCTTTCTTCTGACACCTCACAGACATTTGAGACGAGGATTTACTGATGTTGGGCGTGCCTTCACAGCTCTGACTCACCTGTCCGTTTCTCCATGTGCTCCCCCGTATCCTTTCTTTGTCGCCTCTGCGGGTTCACCTAACTGTCCACCAGATGCCCTCAGTACAATCATCAAGTGGAATCCTGAGGATCTACTAAAGTTTGGTGGATATTTTGTACTGGCATCAGTGGGTTTGGATCTGAATTGAACTGACCCCATACTTAGATAGTTATGGTTTTTGTGTTGTTGTCATGACAATTGCATGTCAGTGCTTGGACTTTTATTTTCACAAATCTGCTCTGTTCTACAACCAGGAAAATAAGCGTTCTCTGTGACTTATACTCTGACAGTGACGTATAAATCAGGGTCCCCCACAGGCGCTGAGGATTTTTGGCTCTGGAGCTCCTTCCCAGGTATCATCACATGAAGCAGGCATGATGCCAGTCCATTGTAGGTTACTTCCCAAGCCAAGACCAGTACCCATTTATATCTGAGTAGACTGGGGTAATGTATAAGAAGTACCTTGTCCAAGTACATGGAGGGGTCGCAGGACCAGGAATCAAACCAAGCTTTACATATTGTTAATCCAACTCCTTTCTTATTGAGATACCTACTGTTGGGAAAGTGTCAGTACACGGACCCACAACAGGGGGCGCAAATGAACGGACAATGGAGAAAGTCAAATAACAAGGCTTTACTGTTGTGAACATGCACAATGAATACAACCAATCACGAAATGGACAACAGTCAATTCACAAAAGTGTCGTGTGGGCAGGCTCGAAGATAGGAGACGCCTCTCCAAGGTAAGACCTGAACCACACGGCTTCCTCCGCCACAGGACCCCGGAAATACTGGAGCCGCCAAGTCCCGAACTCCCAGGTGGCCACTGCCTCCGCGTGTCGGACCTGGTACTGCTGGCGAGGAACAAAGAACAGTTAGATGGGGGCGCGTTTGCACCCAAGACTCCGAACAGCAGGGAAGTTACCTCCACCTCTCGTTGGAACAGTAATCCACAAGCTATGCACTAATCCAAAAGGATACACTCCGTCAGCTTTGATACGTTACCTCATAGGTAGAAACGATATCTCGGCAATGAGGTGGAGGTGCCGTCCTGCTGATATACCCCACAGATGATTGCCGTCAGCTGTCTCAGGTGATGGGTGACAGCTGTCACCGTAGCTGCTCACGTGAGGCGACGGCGCCCTCTGGTGCCTGGAGCCCGCACTCCAGGCAGGGCGCCCTCTGGTGGTGGTGGGCCAGCAGTACCTCCTCTTCAGCGGCCCACACAACACCTACTCTGCAAATCAGGGTCCTGATTTCCCCAAAAGCATCTTATGGGTAAGATGACCTTCATTCATAGACACAACAACATTGAGATCGCATTGCAATTTTACACTCAACTTTTTTGATGTGACGAGAGGTGTGAAATCTGTCACGGATCGCGGCCTGATAAAATTATTGAAGCATAATTGTGAATGATTCAGGCTTTTCAACAAGTCACAAGAAGTTCCAACAAAGAACATTGTTATTCACCTGCCTGGGCTCTTCCAAAACTGAACTACAGTCATGTGCGACATTATTCAAATTCTTCTCTGTCGCTGTTTGTGACAACACGTTCTCTCTCATTGCATATGAAGGTGTTACTGCTGCTTGTAATATCATAATAACACTATTATACTATTTTGCATCACTGTTTGAGATTGTACCATGTTTGGAAGAGACAACACACTCACATCAACATCTCAAGTGTTACAATCAGGATACCAGTTGATTCATCCAAAATAACAGCATCATCTGCAAAGTCAAGATCAGTGAACTTTTCTTCATTGACAAAATGTACCCAGGTTGCCGGACTCCGCAACCTCATACAACACCCAAACCATGCAAACACTGAACAGGAAGGAGCCAGAACATATCCCTGATGAATGCAAGAATTCAATGAGAATGATTCAGAGACTCTACTTTCCAATCCGCACTGTAATTACATTGTTCCTGGATGGACTTGCTGTGGTGTCCATCAACGTGTTGGGATCCTGCAACATCTGTTGATGGCCCAAATTGTTCTCAATCATGTAAATTAAAACTTTGCAAAGGTCAACAGGTAAAAAAGTATCATCACCAATATTTACGCTTATATTCAAATAATACTTGAAGAGCAATGATGCAGCTGATGGTTGACTTCTTGAGAATGACCCTTATAAGTATGGTTGCCTTGCACAGAAAGCAGTGTAATACCTCTACAATGCCAATCACCTGCAATACGGGTGATGACCCTTTGCTTTCCAGAGTGACAAGTTCCTACTTCCAGTCTGCTGGGATGATACCTGTCGACCAAATAGAAGCAATGATTGCTTGCAACAACTGGAGAACAACATCTACAGGGCTGAAGGAATTTATCTCCAATACAACAGAAACTTCAGTGGCACTTTGCTCTTTCACCACCTTTCCAATCTTACTGAAATCCAGTGGATCACAGCTGATTGACGGTTTAGATACTTGTGCTATGTTCCATTCACTTTGGAAGTCGTAAGTCATAAATGGGAATGACATTTCATCTTCTACATGGCATTGCCAGTCAGCACGTAAGGTGAAAATCGCTAAGATTGTGGAGTATAGAGTGCTATAAAAAAATATTCGGTCTACCAAAGAGACCTCATGGAAGAGAATAAATGAAATTTAGTGCTAAAGTTGCTTCCTCTTTTGAAGAGATATGATTCCATTTTTGTACAGATGTGAATTAAGGGATAGAAACGACTTTAAAGTCACTTTTTTGTGGAAAACTGGAACACAGCGTCTTTTTAATTTAGGCATAGTCATCCACTTTAACAAGTGTCCATCTAGTTTGAACATTTTATAGTCATTCCCACAGAGCCATTTAGGGAGTTACACAAATTAGCTTGAAGCCTTTATGTGAAGTCTAGTTTAAATGGAGTTTGCTTTTAGGACAGTTAAGTCATTAGTGAGTGAGCACTGTTGGCGCTTGAAGCCATTAAATATCATCATGTCCAGGAACACGCAAAAGGACTAATGTGAGCGCCTTCACCTTTGGCTCCATATTTCACTGGGCTGTAATGACAGAGTGGATATCATGTGGTCTGTTGTGAATTTGTAAGGTGTACATTATTCCAGGTTTTAAGCCTCGAGCCATACAACATGTCAGCTTCTCTCAAATAATTACATTTTCCAAATAGGTTGTTTTCACCCATCTGGTGGCTGGTTGGTTTGGTAGTTTAACTGCAGGTTTATTCAAAAGCATTAAAAAAGTAAATCCCTTCGTCTGCTCCCTTGTTTTTCACTCCAGGTCACCACAGCAGAGCCAAAGTGGATATATATATATATATATATATATATATATATATATATATATATATATATATTTGCTGGGAGGTTAGTTCGCTCTGAGGCTAAATTTTGTATGGAAAGAGATGCAGGTCAGCCCTTAGGATGCGTTGCACAGAACTAGACAATTTTTGGTCTCTGAATTATGGTCAACTGTGCCATTTTTCCTGGACTTTAATGTCTTGCAGAACAAACTTCTAGGGTTCCTGAAATGAGAAAAACACCATTATTTCCCAGTAAAACCATTTCCTCATATTTATATTTCAGAGTACTTTTTGAGACACCTTATATATATGGTTGAATGATCAGAATATGGTTTGTTGTTAATATAATTCAATGCCTGGCTGCACTTCTGCATTAATTCATAAATTAAAGTTGTCATGCACCCCGTGGCTACATTTGTTTGTAGCCCCTTAAATGATATCCCATTATAAATGTAGAACATATGTGAACAGCAACAATGTAAAATATTACAAACAGCCCTTCTTACCACTTTAACCTCAACTAAAAAAAAAAAGAAAAAAAAAGTGAAAATTGCAGTGCATCCAGAAAGTATTCACAGCGCTTGACTTTTTCTACATTTTGTTGTTACAGCCTTATTTCCAAATGGAGTAAATTCCTTTTTTATCCCTCAAATTTCTACTCACAACACCCCATAATGACAATGTGAAAAAAATGTTGTGTGGGCCGCCCGAAGAGGAGGTACTGCTGGCCCAACACCAGAGGGCGCCCTGCCTGTAGACGGGCTTCAGGCACCAGAGGGCGCAGTTCGCCGCCAGGAGCTCCAGGACCTCTGTCAGCTGTCACTCATCACTTCATCATGCCATCCATAAAAGCCTGGAGAAGACACCAGACCCCTGCCGAGAAATCGTCTGCATTATTCAGGTAGATTCTCAGCCGTCTTCATACTGGGTGTGTGCTCACACACCCACTCTTGACTGTTTTCTGCTTCCTGCCAGCAGTACCCGATCTGACAGCTGGAGACGGTGGCCACCTGGTGACTCGGGACTTGGCGGCTCCAGTGTGTTCCAGATCCGTTGGCGGTGGAAATCGTGTGGGTCCCAACTCTTCTCTGGACAGGCGTCTCCTATCCTCGAGCCCGCCCACACGACACCAACTTTCTAGTTGACTGTAGTATTGAATTGTATTTGTATCCGTTGTGCACATTTCACAACATTAAAAGTGTTACTTCTTATTTCCACTGACCGGTCATTTACGCCCCCTGTTGTGGGTCCGTGTCATTACACTTTTCACAACAAAAAAGTTATTTTGGAGACTTTTGCAAAGTTATTAAAAACAAACAAACAAAAAACCATGAAATCACCCTATGCTCAATACTTTGTTGATGCACAACAAAGTATTGAGGCAGCAATTACAGCCTCAAGTCTTCTTGAATATGATGCCACAAGCTTGGTGCACCTATCTTTGGGCAATATTGCCCATCCCTCTCAAGCTCCATCAGGTCAGATGGTTAGTGTTGGTACACAGACATTTTCAGATCTCTCCAGAGATGTTCAATTGGATTCAGGTCTGGAAAACGGTCCTTAATCCCCTAGTTGCTTCCGGTGTGTAGTGAGTACCTTGTATGGCAGCACCCTCACATCGGGGTGAATGTGATGCATTATTGTAAAGCGCTTTTAGCATCTGATGCAGATGGAAAAGCACTATATAAATGCAGTCCATTTATGAACAACCAAAACAAAGTGGTGAAATGTAAGCATTTTAATCCTACTTTCCCCCCTTATAACACATCCAGTCAAAGGCCAAAGTCAGTTAGGTTAAGTGTCTGATATTCCACCCACTCGTCCTGAGTGGAGCACTGCAACCCTCCCTGTCTGCGAGATGCAGATTGGAAATGACCAGTGGTACCATCAGACAGCGGCGCCTGCCTCGTGTTTGTCAGTAAAACATGCGTCCAGACACATCTGCAAGCAGTTGACTGGGCCTTTTCCTGCTGCTCTGTTCCTGAGAGGTCTGGAAGGG
This sequence comes from Thalassophryne amazonica, assembly GCF_902500255.1. Lineage (NCBI taxonomy): Eukaryota > Metazoa > Chordata > Actinopteri > Batrachoidiformes > Batrachoididae > Thalassophryne > Thalassophryne amazonica. The sequence continues at coordinate 27,643,544 of NC_047119.1, forward strand.
TGACACGCCGATGCTGACCTTATTGTGCCACGCCTGTCACTTAACCTTCACGTTAGATGTCAGCTCCCCTGCCACCACCACTCACTCACCTCGGCCCTGACACCAAACACGATGAACACACTGTGGAAAGTTGCGACCTCGAACTTGAGGAAGAAAACAAAAACGGTAACAGAGCAGCCAGGAAACCATTTAAAGGGGTCTAACTGTAAACCTCTGCAGCGAGCTCGTGTAAGTCACCAGGTTTCTTTAAAACACTTACTAAGGCCTATAGCCAAGAATTCACTATGCTGGTGTACATGTACTCATATGGAATATCCTTTTCACTTAGAAAAAACTAATTTCAGTAACTGCATCCAAACACATTTAATAGTGCAAGAAAGAGATCCACATTTACCAACTAATATAGTCTGAATCGATATTACAACGTGCATAGGCTCAGCTTTCAAAAGCTGACAACATGGTGGTGCTGCATAACCTTTAACTTTTAATTGTTGAAAGCTAGAAAGGAAAAATGTTTTCTCCATGCACTGGATAGGAGGTGAGAAGGGAGTCTTTTCATGTCTGTGACTCCTGCATACCCTGTACTCCAATCAAACAAGTAAAGAAGAACTCCTACATAGGCCCGAGGCCCCGTGACGCCAGTGCTTATGTTGACCCCCAAAAGTGAATCTGCTGAAAATCATGAAATATACACAAACCATTAATGAAAATTTACACAATCCGTGAATATCCACGATTGTTAATAGTTTTGTTGCAAACCGTGACTAAAATGGCCCACAAAACATGAATGTAGGTCTCGCGTGAAGAAAAGAAGAAACATGAAGAAATTCATATTTTGCAAGATGTACGGTCACGTTTTGGGAGGTATTTTTTCAGTTTTGTAATTCGTGGTTTGTGAGTGATTCATGTTTTGGGGGTTAACAGCTTATCTCCGAATTCCATAGTGTGAAGCAGATGAGACCCTATTAATCCTGCTTGACTGGACACCAGTCCAGTGCAGGTTCTGTCCCCAGCCAATGGCTGTACTCATACAGCTGGGTCGACTGAGAAGATGCAGATTGTCCAAGGACACACAGAGATAGCATGAGCAAGATTCAAACACAGGTCTCCATATTGGCAGACCAGCTTCTTACCCACTGAGCGACACGGACTATCCACTCAAACCAAGTGCATATGAATGAATAACTGAGCTACAGTTAAAGTGAAGTTAACGCATGATTTGACAGTAATGAAGTTATACCAATTAATGGAGCAATAAAGGCAACAGTAGAGAGAGCAAAACTGGGAGGATGTGCTGGTGCCAGCGTCATATACAGGTTGGAACCCCTGAAAGATATACCACTGGTCCATATTCCGCAACTACCGTTTCTCCACCTTCAAAAAGCTCCAAGCCCAATTTGACAAGTGAGTGAGCGTCAAATATTACAAGAAAGCGCTAGTTACTGGTCAATGCTCACAACAATGCTTTTCCACTCAGAGATACTGTCCTTTGTGCTTGTATTTCATGGTTTTAACTTCTGAGGCAAAATTAATGCCATGCATGAATGACACAACACATGCAACAGTTTCACCACATCACTTCTTCACACTTCCTCATGACACAACTTATACCAATCAATCCCAAATATTTTGCTGATCAACGTAAGCTTTAGATCATCTTTCGAGCCCAACTGGTTGTGGAGATACAGTAGAAAATGTTTTTCACACCATGTTTTTGTTGACCTAGACCTTCTATGATCCTCTCCAGAAGTTAATCATCTCGAGATATCTAGCCAAGTAAATTGGTCCAGCCATTTGTTTTTCATTTATCTTATTCACAGATAGACACACACACAAGACCAATGACAATACCACACTTTGTCGCATTTTCTGCACACAAGGGAATAAGCCCAAAAGTAGATAAAACCCAATTCTGCCCAATATGAACACATTAATTTATTGCATTGTTCCATCAGTGGTAACTTTGCATCTGCATATGATCAAATTATGAGTGAAAATTAATAAAAAGAGCAACAGAAGTGAAGTCTGACAGACGATAAACGTGAGGATTTTTAAAACGTTGTCTCTCACAAACCATATGTCAAAGCCTACTGTATTCCCGCGCTCGCCAAGTAGTCACGCCGAATCAGAAACCCTGAAAAACAACCAACCTCTCACCTAAAGCGGCTCTGATCTCCAGCCTTTGAAACAACACTGGTTTCCGTGATAAACTGTTTCAAAAAGTTTACATTTTCTTTGCCTCTGGAGCCCTCGAAACACAAGCTCGCTCTGTATAAATCTGTCAGAGCTGCAGAGTTGAGCATATACAGAGACTTGATTTACACATTCCAGATGGGAGATTACAGGACTGTGGTGAAGCACTGGAGCATCTCTCTCTCACACACACACACACACACACACACACACACACACATGCTCCTTTGATGAGGATCCATCATGTCTTGAACACTATAAGCTTTCCAGCAAACAAACAAATGCATTTACTGTTGGCTTTAGGGGAGGTGCAGCACTCACGATGGAAAGCGCTTTTGTGTTATTTGTGTATCTGGTCTTAATGTCAGCTTGCAAGAAACAATTCCAGTACATCATGTGCCAGATTAAGAATACACTAGGACTCCCAACTGGCCCAGCACAATAAGACTTTGTTGACTATGTAACCAGACATTTTTTCCATAGTCGTGTCCCGTAACAATTTACTGAAACAAAAGCACAGAAGAAGCGCTTGCTCACACAGATAGCACGGTTTGCATGCATTTATGTGGTGTCGGCAGCACACGTTCCGCCCTCGGGGATCTGCCACGGGCACGTAAACAGTGATCCTATGGTGCAGGGCGGAACAATTCAGTGTCAGGGAAAAGGTCAGCTATCGCTGCTCGGCCTCATCAGGTCACGGAGAGAGAAGGAAAGAGCAGGCTAAAGTGGCGAGGGCCCGGAGAATATGTTTCCAATAGACCCTCGTCAGGCTGTGTTAGCATCTGTGTCCAACACGTGCACCGCAGGGATCATGACCCGCCACTTCCCCTTCCCCTGTTCTCCCCAGTGGGCGAAGCAGCCCAGCAAGGTCACCACAGAGCCGAACGGGGTAGAGGGAGCCACAATATAAACTGACCCCCAGCAACCGCCATTACCCCCACCACCCCCCACTTCCCCCAAACCCGCTGGACTTTCCACAGAGAATTCAGAGGAGGTCCTACCCCATCACTGCCAGGGTCACTGTCAGCTTGCAAAATCACACCAGCGCTTGCAGCATCAGACTGGAGGGACCAGAGGGAGACAGAGGGCTCAGGCCAAACGACTGTGAAGCAGGCTGAACGTTAAAACAAGATTTGGGCTGGAATTGGGTGAGAATGCCCCCCACCATAGCCAATGGGACTGTCGGGCACGATCATTACGCACCCGGGTGGAGAATGGCCTAAACTCAGACAGACCACAGAGACCTTTACACTGCTTCTACCTACAGGAACACGACACATGTGGCATTATAAACCATAATGGAAGCTGAAGGGTTTACAGAGAAGACAAAGATCAGTTCCAAAATAATATCTGTTTGGTGATATCGTAATGTAGTTGGGGACTTTTTTAGAATGATCATATCAATTCTTGTGACACTTTTTGTATGATATGGTAGGAAAATTTAAACACTATACTTTGTGCATATTCCTGCAAAAGAACATTTAATGTTCAGGAATACATGTTTAAGTTTTGGTTATTGTTTGAGTTAAGGTTCGGTTTAGGGTTATAATGATGATAATAATGATAAAAAATAAGTTAAAAAAAAAACTTTCTGCTTTTTAGTTTCACTTTGATGATCTAACATCTTGTCTGTGACATTATCACCAATTCCTAGTGGGAATATACACAAGATTTGTAAGAATTCCATATAAAAATGCATGAATATGTGCAAATGTTTGTATTTTTACTACAACTATTTAATGAGAATAGTTTGAATTATCAGGGTATTGTACACAATTATTTTCAGTATTTACCGACACTCAGTAACAATCATTATTAAACTGCTGATATCAAACAACAGATTAGTCATTATAAGTTAAGGTGTTTAGCTACTTGATGCTGCACAAAATATACTTAAAAATGAAACTATTGTTAATTTATCTCAGTAAAGTCTTTTGGCTGAGGTGAATACGAGTAAGTAAGTTCTTCAGGCATCTCTCTTTTTGCTTGGAGTCACAACAGCAGAGCCAATATGGATCTGCATGTAGATCTGGCACAAGTTTCACAATTAATGCCCTTCCTGACACATTACATGAAGAATGGGCATAGGTAGTCTTGAACCAGAAACCATTGGTTTTGGAAGTAAGCGCTCCAATGATGGTCATCACAACTAGACAGAGTGTAATCAGCTCAGCTTCTGGGAATATTTGTCACCTGTTGTTGCCTTCACCACACAGTGGAAGCACCTTACCTTCTGGATGGCAACAACCAGTCCAACCCAACCTCCTGAAAGTAACAATATATCTGCTGTAGCCAGGTTGATGGGTCATAGTCAGAGAAATGTGAAACATGACCAAAATGTCATAGCTGACATTCCCTCACAATGCAAGAGATACTCCTCATGTGAGTCCCCCCAAGTAATCACTCGTTTGACACAAAGTTAGGACAGCGGTACTCAAGGACTCTCTGAAGAGACCTAGTATCAAAGACATCAAAATGTCACTTCAGGTCACTAATTAGTGTCTATGTTTACAATAAGACAGGAAGCAACAAGATCCAAAAGACTTGGACCTTCGATCTTCTGCAAAGATATCAGCATCACCAAACACCTCTGTCCAGCAACCTCATGACTGATGAAAACCACTTCTGATGAGTGAATCTAGGAAGTCACTGAACACCTGGATCTTTGCCTTGATCCAGGGAATTTGCCCACCCAGACACCCTGTTTAACTTCAAGTGCTGCAGTCATCCACTGGTTCCACAAAATGTGTTGTTGCAACATCCCCCTCCACCCCCCCACCCCCCCAACTATGTTATTGCATGTTTATCAAATATGAGTTGTACCTTCAATATTATTTTACTAGATTAGTCATAGTAGATTGTCACCCCACCAAGTCTGGGCTGCTTGAGGTTTCTTTCTGTAAAACACCTCAGGGACTTCTTACTTAACACTGTTGCCAGTATGCTTGGTCATGGGGTGTAAGACCAAGATCTGACTCGTGTGGAGCCATTTGAGGTGACATATGCTACGATTTAACACGATCTAAAGAAATTGCATTACACCTTGGAGGTGATGGTCTAGTGGTTAAGCATTGGGCTTGAGCCCAGAGAATCCTCGGTTCAAACCCCAGCCAGACCAGACAACCAGTAAGGGCCCTTGGGCGAAGTCCTTAATCTTCAAGTTGCTCCTGCTGTGTAGTAAGCGCCTTACATGGCTGCACCCTGACATTGGTGGGTGAATGGGAGGCATCATTGTAAAGTGCTTTGATGTTCTGAAGGCTCTATATAAATGCAGTCCATTTACAGCTGATCTCTAGTCTGGTGTGAACGTAAATAATTTTTTTGACATGTTCACACCATTCAGAAAAGATGGACTCAGATAGATTCCATCTTTTCTGAATGGTGTGAACATGTCAGTAATTTTTTTTTTATTTAAATGATCTGTCCTTGTTGCATATACAACACTAGGTCTGAATGTTTTCTGATATCTGATGGTTTAACGTCTGTGAGAATGTACAGGTCAGTTACACCTGCTTAAATCAGATCAAGTTTGTGGCAGACATGAACTGTTCAGACGTCATCATCATCATCATCACCATCAACATAAATGATTCAGGATATTTTATACAATAACGTGTGCAGCCATCGAGACAAAATAGCAAAAGTGTCAATAGGTGGATTGCTTATGATAAAATGCTGGTCTTAACCAATAATTGTCAGCTATCTTAAATCATTCAATCATTCTGACTTCTTTTTTTTACAACTGTGAAGATAATCCCTGGACTGGATATAGACTTGGATTATACAATTTGGTGTTGGATCCTTAAAAAATGTAAAAAAAAAAAAAAAAAAAAAAAAATATATATATATATATATATATATATATATATATATATATATAAACATTGAAATAAAAACAAAAAGGGGGGGGGGGGCTCACTGCATGGGACAATTCTGGATTTGGGCCTCAATGCATTTCCATGACAACTAAAACCTTTGATCTTTTATCTGAAATCAGCTTTATCAGATTTCATGTGTTTCAGATTTAGAAACAGAAAAAAAACAGGTCTACATTCAACATCAGGAAAACTTAGAATGTTAAACAAAGGGAGTAAAATACATTATCACGCTTCACAGGAGAAAAATAATTATTAATTTGGCATAAGCGCTACATTTAATGATTATTTTTGTTAAGCAACCGATTGAAAGATGTGGATGTATTTTCCAATGCATGGCCATAAAAACAAGAAAAGCAGGATGGAGGAGGGGAAGCGGAAAAATAGGAAGGAGAAAAAAAAAAAACCCTCCCTGACTAATTTAAATACAATCTTATTAGTCTAATGACCAGAGTCTGTGATCACTACTCATCACCATTAATGCCACGGCTGCCCCCTGCCCCATCGCCCGAGGCTGAGCTTTTTGCCTTTAGCCCACATTCAGCCGGAGAACCAACGCGTCTCCTCTTCCGCTACACATGAAATGTGACATGAGGACACTAATGTATGTGGAAAAGGGACGGAAAGGAGGGATGAGAGACACTCAGCGCTCCTGTTTTCGCAGTTAATGATATGACATGCAGCACGGAAAAAAAAGATAAAGGGAAATAAAAATAAAAAAAAACACTAGCTCTGAGGCACATTTCTATTAAAAAAAGATTCCTAAAAGTTATAATAGGTGGCCCTAACGAGCCTATGGCTTTCCTGCCTCAACTACATTATTGGCTGTATGCTGATGCTTATCAAAAAGATGGAAGCAACATTAAGATCAAATGAGCTGGAAGATTAAGGATGGAAGAAACATGTTTATCATTGGATGATTTGGTCCAGTTTTCTGCTTCACATTGCACAGAAACCACTTATTATTTTATCCACATGTTTTTAGATATCAGCAATTGTGCAACAAGACTATATAGTACCGAAAAATGCAGGCTAGACTTATGTAAATGCTTTGGGAAGTTGAGGGAAAAAGAAACCCTGTTGCAAGAGAAAGGATTGTAATTATCTGAAAATAAGAATCCCCAGATTTTAGAATAATGACTAAAATTCATAAAATATGCCTTTGTTGATAAACATCCAGTTTTCTGAGTACGCCCATCTTTGACCTGGTCCCAAATGCTGTTTTATCACCTTTGGTTTCACTGATCTTTCTTTTAAAGTTTAGTTATTCTAATCTTTTTTTCCTGAACAAAAAGTCAGAGCTAAAAAATGATTAAATGCTTTCACTGTGGTATATTTCATTAAAACCCACTGCTTTGCCAGAAGCTTTGTAAGTCTTATACAGAGGAGTCATCAAGGGCAAAACATTGGTGATTAGTGTATAGCAACAGCATATGAGGTCTGAGGTCATTTAATGATTTCATCATCCTTAATAGGCGTATTTAAAAACTTTTAGAGTCTCCTGAATATAAATGTGCAATCATTTTTAAATGTGAGGCACGATGACTAGTGAGCATAGACAAAAACATCAGACTTACTCATTACTGCAAATAGTTGGAGACAGAGGTGGGAGTAAGTCACCATCAATTCACTCTCAAGTCATGAATCAGCAAGTCCCAAGTCAAGTCTTGGGACTTGCTGATTACTGTCAAACACTTGGTGGTCATAATGTCCACCAAGTGTTTGACAGCTGACTTGAGAGTTGACTTGGGACTTGCAGATTGATGACTTGAGAATGACTTGACAGTGACTCACTCCCATGTCTGGTTGGAGATGCTTTAATGACCAGTATGCATTGTTCTGAGTGATATAAGGTCACACCTTGTACTCCCAGATACTGTTGTGTCTAGAGATACTAACCAACTGGCTACTGGCTAACAAGAATCCCTACTACAACTCGCAACTACCACAGAATTTTTTTTTTTAAGCTGTTTATCAAATCATCATCATCACCAGCTGCAGCTTGTCCTTACTTATGACACAACAGTAAGTCAGGTCAGGCCTAGAAGCATGGGTGACTGTTCACATGTCATATGACACTATGAAAGAACGCTGGATCCTGATGGGCAGCCACATAAGTAGACCACTGGTCCATCCCCATTTCCAGAAAGTAGCCATCCAACTGCAGCAAGGTGAAACATGGGCATTCAAATGGCCATTTCCCCATTGCTGGAGACCTCAGCACCAAAGCACACGGACTCTGGATCATGCTAAAGGATGCATGCGATATGGCCATGGCCATGACATGTCACAGCTGTCATTCACGCACAACACAAGTATTACGATTCTCCAGAGTTTCCCTGTTCACTTGACACAAAATCAGTCTAGTGTTACCCAAGGGTTCCCCAGAAACACCTGGTACCAAAGACATCCACTCACTGCCATTTAAGTGATTCCCTGTCTCACAACCATACAGGAAAACTAGAAGCTCCTGAACTATGAAGACTTGGACCTTCCTTCCTTCTGCAAAGATATCTGCATCATCAAGCATGATTCATGATGACCTCATGACTCTATAAACCATTTCGAAATATCTCTTGACCTCTAGTGAATCAGCTAGATGGGGCCAAAATAGACCTGAAGGCTATTTTATGTAAATACTGAGTGATGTGACACAGCAACTGCCAATCAGAGTGAACAGGCAGTGAAACATCAGCTGGCTGTTCGCTTGTACAAATTGATCTAACATGGTGGAAAACACTCCAAGACAGCTCCAAGACTCCAAGACAGCTGTTTCTGTATAAATCTAATATGTTTCTCATATGTTTTGTAAAAGTTAGCAAGAAATAAACACTTTCAAAACACAAAAACTGTGTTTTTTTTTAACCAGATAACACCTCTGAAGTGATTTACAAGAGATCATACAGAGATGTAGTAGGCAAGCCACAGGAATGCCCATCAAGCGACAAGGCCAACTGCGCGTCACTGTTGATTGTAGCTAATATGACCATACCATCAGGGGTTGGAAAGACAACTTCTAGCTCCTTAATCCACTCCTACAATATTCTATGGTTGCAATATGATGTGGCATACCAGCGACAATTTCCAAAAAAAAAACCCTTCCCACTGAAAATCAATGAAGTGATTCCCTGTCAGGCTAGAAAAATCACTAAGGTCCCTTGGGCAAGGACCTTAATCCCCAAGTTGCTCCCTGTGTGCAGTTGAGTGCCTTGCATGGCAACAAATTGACATCTCTCTTTCTCTGTGTGCGTTTGAAGCATCATTACAATGTACTTTGCATAAAAGCACTATATAAATGCAGTCCATAAACAGGGTTATAGCCAGAATATTTGGTGCATGAATGCAAACAAAATAATGTTATTTAACTCCTTTTATAATACTATTAGACCATCAATAGTGTTGCATATTAGCTGTGTTAATTTTGCCAGTTTGTTTGGGAAGGGTGGTCACTGAGGTAGGCATCAGAACCATGTGGCTAAGCCCCTGATGATTTAAAAGTCACATCTGACAAATGCAAACATGTCAATCATTTGTGCATCAGCCCCACATGACAAGACAAACAAGCCGCCAAACATTAGGTGAAAGTATGAAAGTCACACATCTAATGCCCTGCATCGCCGGGCGTGATCCCGCTCTTCCAGACAAAGTGGCACAGCTGGCAGAGAAAAGAGCAAGCAGAAAGCAGGCAGCGTGTTAAATGACCCAGGGACGGGAACAACCTTGGTGACTGGGGAAGGCCAGCACTAATTAATGCTGGGTAGACACGCTGGCCGCCAGGGCATCGTCACAGGGGCACAGTCCTTGGATTCTCCCCCATGGATGTCCCTCGTCACTCCTCCTGCTACCACCCCAATCAAGTCCCTCAGGAAGACTGTTCACCCCTTGGTGCCTCATTCCTGTGTGTGACAACAGGGAAAAAACAACACAAACCGTGTCTGTCCAGTGCTAGTTTACCAACACCCACTGCTAGCACAGCTCAGCTAATCAGCTAACAGCTAACATCTTCATTAGCAAATATGCTTTTCAACTAACTTTGAAAACCATTTAGCTTCTACTAAATTTAGTTCCGCTAACATTCAGTCTGCTAGCATTGTTTTGCATAAAGGTTAATGATCATATATGTTTGTAAACCCTAAAGTAATACAAGTTTGTTTCTACTGGAGCTTATGCGCTAATCCAGTGAAACTGGCAAACTGCATGAAGAAAACAAGCATCACCTCAGGACGATTGAGGTCAAGCTCGAGTAAGTCCACTAATTAGATTATTAATATTATGTTCCATGTGTATTTTTACTTCTTAATATTTCCTGTTTGGTCTGTACCCCACTCCTCCCCAGTGAACGCTGGGATAGGCTCCAGCCCCGCTGTGACCATTAACTGGTAAAAGTGGGTATAGAAAATGAATGAATTAACATTTCCTATTTGTTTTATACATTGTGTCCTGTGAATAAACTGTATGTTGATGAGAAATTACTGTTTAATTTAATTATTTATGTACATCCTAATCATTACTTGATCTTGACATACTGGGAACCTCCATGTTTATCTTATACCATATTCAGATTTCACTTTGTTAGGTCCATTTTTCGGGGTTTTAGAACCAAAAAAAAAAACCACGCCAAAGATAAATTTGTGTAATAAAAGATAGTATTACTTTTGATTTTGAGTTAAATTTTTGAGCAGTTTATCAGTTTGGCTTTATCATAATCAACTTTTCAGTTAGCGGCTTAGCGATTATCAAAGGTAACTTTTAGGTTAGCTGTGCCCACCCCTGTCAACACCATGTTATTGCTGTCACATCACTTTATATATGATTTATGTTGGGAGAGTCTCACCTTGAAAAATGAGAGCACAACAACATTCTGCTTTGTACATTTTTGTACACAGCAATGCAACACTGCGGCCAACATGTTAACTTAGCAGCAATGGAAAATTCTCCTCACCAATGGTGTTAAAATTGCAAACAGCACTTGCAGCCAAGTGTCAGTCATTTGTCGGGAATCTGACACGCCGTCTCACACAGTACATAGACTCTGCATGCTTTTGCACACAGTTCACCAGAAGCCAGTGCGCTGCAGAACCATTATTATTCATCACTGGAAATTTTCTGGATTCATTTATCACCCACATCTTATTTGATTCTCTTAATCAACCCTGGGGGTCCAACTGTGGCCTTGGCTGGCCACCAGTGTTGGAGCTTTATTCCTCTTCACACAGGCCTAGTGTTAACGCCGCTGGCCAAGTTCACAGATTTGACTGACTGTGAACTTAATGCCGCATGCCTTGTTTTCAGCACTTGTCCTTCCAGATTTGCCACCCTGGCTGCACAATTTCCTCCAATTCTCATTATTCATCAGCTCGTTATGCCTGTGCCCAGGCACCTCCCCTAATTAAAGGCGACACAAGGTTTGGTTCCAGGCTAGCCCCGAGTGAGGGAACCAGTTCAGAACCAGTGCGCGGCGTGCACTCTTTGGGACTGGGTAACTGCCAGCCTCAACGAGTGGGAGAGGAAGGGCCTCTATGACTGCCTGATGTGACGGGCCTTCACACACAAACTAATCATTCCACTGTGTCCCATATCTGTTAGCATAACCTCAAGATATTCAAAGCAACCCGGGAACAATGGGGATTGTTTGTGTCAGTGGTGTTATGTATTGCCTATGCAGTGTGAATTTTTAGTGGTGATTTGTTATAATGCCGTGACAGTATCAGTGAGTGGGGTAGGAGAGCGTGAATTATTAAATCATGCTCCCCTAATTAAAAATCAAACCGTAGACACAAAAATCACCTCTCAAGCAGAGTGTAAATGAAATTTTCTCTGCTTATTTAAAGGAACCGATCCGGAAGAAGTAGAACGTGATGTCTCCTGTTCACACAGCCGTCAATATCAATTATATATGTACACAAAGAACCATTAGAACAGTGTGTAATAGTCAGTTATGGTCCTGGATCATTTTCTCAGGAAGGGCCACGCTGCTACATTAGATTCTGAAGTGAGGGCACAATTTTATGGTAACGCATTAACATCATCCCAGAGCGAATGAACCCAAGACCTTTTGGGTTGCAGCTGTCTTAAAGTTTTATGTAGACTCGTAACGGCCCTTTAGGATAGCGCGTTTAACTTGTACTAAAGAGGTTAGCAGCTTACATGGCTGACAGCTGATTGCACGCTGCATGCACGCTGTGCTTTTGCTTAAATTATTCATTATCCTCACAATACAACTCTCCTGAAGTTTAATAGCACAATCTGGGAGGCTGGACTAACATCCTTTTTTGCACCATGACTGAATTGATCTGCTTATTTAAGAAGCTAAAGCGGCAGTCAGTAGTGCGCCCACCTCCACCAAGACATAGCAAGCCTTTAAACCTTTATGACCTACTGTACGAGTGCTTTTGAGCAATTTCTGCATAAATGCAAACCCAAATTTCAACAATTATTACATCTGAATGGATGAAGGAGTCATAGATTTTGTACAAATTGACATAACACCTCAGTAAAATGAGCTGTGGCTTCAAGTTTAGACCCACCACACTACGGAACTGCCTTGGGGCCCGATTGGCAACCACCCAGGTAGACAATCGGTCCATCCTCACTTCCCAAAAGCAGCCATCTATCTGTCACAGCCAGGTGATACATGGTCATCCCCTTGGCCTTTTCCAGTTGTTGGGGTCTTCACCACTGAGGCACCTGCATGCTGGATCATGTCAAGAGAGGCGCAGCACATGGCCAAAATATCATAACTAACGTACTCTCACAATGCAAACCTAACACCTTCTCAAAGTCTCTCTCAGTAACCATTTGTTTGACACAAAGCAAAATGAGAGTCTGTCATCATAGGCGTTCCTGAGAATGCAATATTTCATTTCAAGGAAAGACGCAAAAATTTGGTCATGAAACACAGATACTGGACAATGCTTTTGTTTTTACCTCACACTGACTTCAATATTTTATTTTTTGTCTTGCCGTACATGAACATTAGACATCTTCAAATGGTTCACAAGGCTGCTGCTTGGGTTTTAATGAGGTGAATGAAATGTGACCATAGTAGAGAAGCTTGAATGTTCGACTGGACTGGCTTCTTCTCTTGTCAAGCAACCCAGTCCAGTCGAAGATACAAGCTTCTCTACTATGGAAACCACCCAGACAACTGAGAGCCTACACAGAAATTTAACCATATTACACCGGTTTTAGCATCAGTTCATTGGCTTCCTGTCCATGTGGGGTCAGATTTTAAAGGTCTGTTGTTAACATATCAAATTGTAGATAGACTAGTACCCTCCTACCTGGATGATTATGTAGCGGCCTGTGCTCAGCATTCTCTGAATGCAGGATTATTGTGTTTCAAAGGTAAAGAAGAGCCGCAGGGCTTTCTCTTACTGTGCATCCGATCTATGGAACAGTCTACCAGCTCAGATAAGACAGAATAAATCATTCACAGAATGGACATGTTGCTACAATATTTTAATGCATGAAATGCCCCATAATGTGTTGTTTATCGACTGGTGCTGCTAATAATGGCTAATTTGTTCAATTTTGCTAACGGCAACTAGCTCTACACTCGCACTAAATTAAAACAATAACGTAACTTCTGCCCCATCTGTCCACTTCTGTGATGTTTCTTTCATGAATTGAGTATTTTTGTTGCAATCTGTACTCCAAAATCCATCTCATTTTATGATTTATGGTGTTGTGTGGACACTAGTATGCACTTTGTTCGGGCGTGATGTCATTATGTTTTGATTTACAACTTCCATGGATTCTTTAGCATGAAGCAGGTGGAAGTCTGCAACTCCCTCTCGATGGGACATCAGTTCATCATGTTACTTCTTCAAGTCAAGGTTGGTACCTACTTACAGCTGAGTGCACTGGGATAATAGGGAACGGGCTTATCCAAGGACACTGACAGGTAGCAAACACTGGAATCAAACCCAGATTTACATACTAGTAGTCCAACTCCTTATCCGCTGAGCTACCTGCTCTATAAATTTACTTTTACTGTTAACATATAAAACATTATTCTAATCCAATTACATTTTTTCCCGCAAATCTGATTGGTTAATCGTGTGAGATTTCAGACCATAAAATATCACATTGACGGTGGCAAAATATTCGACTGTCTCACTTTTGATGTATTACTCCATGCCCTGACCGTGCGAACTGCTACGCAGATGTCAATATTAGCGCTGTCAGCTGAGAGTGAAAGAAAGTAATTTAAAAGAATTTAAGATACCATACGAAAGTATTGATGTGGATTCTGATACAGAATTATTCAATGCAGTTGACCAGATGGAAAAATCTGTGGGTCTTCTCACAGAATTTCCAGTTTGGCATGAAGACGCTGTTGCTACGGTAAGCTTCACCGAAAACACTGATCCAGGTCAAATTACTTACAGAAAAATAAAAAGTGTAAATGATGGAAATGGATTAGAATGGGAATAATCCCCTTGTGTCTGATGATTTGCGGACATTAATGCTGGATTATGGTCGCAAATATCCGTTTTACCGGCTCCTCTAACGCATCGCCTGTAACACTCCTTTTCAATTTGCGACCGTAAAATCCAGCATTAATGTTCACAATGACCTGGATTCATTAATATGGACATTTTGTGAGAAATAATGATTTCACACAACATACTTGGAGCACATACTCAGCACACCCAGAGGATGCTCTGGTTTTAGAGGCTTAACCCCACCTGAAGTCAGGTCATGTCAGGTCTCGAAGCCTGTGCTGGTGCAACACGTTGCTCCACATACTGCCCTCAAGAAGAAGGCAGTGTTTGCAGCCACCCAGGCAGATCACGGGTCTGTCTCAATTTTCTGTCCCCGTGGCCATTTCCATTTGCTGGGGTCTTCAGCAGTGAGACAGCTGCTTGCTCGATTATGCCCATAGAAACGTGCCACATGGCTAAACAGTGGTATGTCTCATCTGTGTCTCCATTAGTAACATCATGGACCCCTAATGACAACAGCAAAGTACATCAAATGTAAACCGACCCTTCATATAACCCGGTGGATCTAATCACCTCCAAAGGTTGAAATACAGTGTCACCTTTCTTTGGTGGAAAACAATTTAATATTTAACAAATTGGCTACAGAAATAGCTTTAAGATTGTAATTTAATCTAAAGACATGCAGGGTAAGTGAATTGGAAACTTTGTCCAGGTCTCCCTTGTAAAACAGATGTCAGTCTCAATGGGACTAACTTGGTTAAATAAAGGTTAAATTAAATTAAATTAAAAACGAGAAGCACTCGTAGAGCGCAAACCTCCGCCAAGGCCATAGGGTCACTGACGTCACATGGAATACTCTTTGGCAAAGAGACTTATTCAACGTCTTTTCATGCATCTACCGTCATGTTTCAGATTTGGTGGTTAAACCCTTAGATCTTCAGTAAATGTATTTATAAAGAGAAACTGCATGAACTACACAAGTTTTTTTTTTTTTTTTCTAATAAGTGTATTCAGTGAGGAGAAACAAATGCTAAATTATTGTTGTGTTGTAACTTAATTATTGTTCAGCCTTTGTGACAGCTGAACATGAAGTTAGATGCAAAAATGTTGAAATTGGCCCTATCCTGCAATGAAAAAGAATCATTAAAAAAATTACTGGATCCAGATCGTGTTCCGGATCATTACCAAAATTCAATGACTTATAACTTAGGCCAAGATACGCCCTTGGTAAAAATTTCATTGAAATACGCTGAGAATTTTTTGAGTAATCCTGCTAAAAAACCAACCAACCAACTAACAAACAAATGGACATGACCAAAAACATAACCTCCTTGGCGGAGGTAATAAACAACTGTTTTGACACTTTATGAAGGTAATTTGGGCTCTTTTGTGAAAGACTGTACAATAAAAAGGTTCAAACAATAAACACAAATGCACATTTTGAACAATATATACAAAATGGTCTATGCGTTTTGTTTGTCTTCATCTCAAAACAATTTCTGTCTGCTATTACACAAAGGTCACATCACAAAATTCTACTATGAAGTTGACTGTGTGTTCTCTCCTGCTCTGAAAGCAACATTCACACTTCGAGGCTCATTCAGTTTGAGGAGCAGCCCCTCCCCCTCACTCTACTGTACTGTCCCAGTGGACCTCAGAGTCTGTATAGGACTTTCTCTCTTTAAACCACCCTGTCCAGCTGTGAACTCCTGCTCTCACTCAGTCTCACTGGTTCTCTCTCTATTTCACTGGATCAGTCAGCCTTTCCAGACAGAATCCAGACAGAATCTCCGTTTCTGCAGATATGTCGGGTCTGTGTATTCAGGATGTGCTTGTATGAAAGCCCCCCACCCCCCCAAAAAATCTCCAAAGAGCCAAAAAAGATTATGGTTAATACAGGTTCATGAGTGCACAAGCAGCTGGCACTGCAACAGCTGTAGCCGATCTTTCATCCTCTCTCAGGCATTGCCGACAATGCCCTTGCCTACATTATTTATGTACAGTACTTTATATAATCTCACTCATTTTCATCTTATAGAATCAGATCAGTCCACTTTTTTGTGATTGTGTATTTTGATATGAATTAAGTTGTATTTGGGTTTCGATGCAGATGTTTCAGTCCATTCCTGAGTCCTATTAATGTGTTATCACCTGCCAGAAGGAATGGCACCAGGAGTAAAAATGAGCATGAATCCTTTTTAATTGGACTAAAAAGGGCTGGTGTGAAAACACCTCACATTTCATGTAAATCTGATAAGTCCTGCTAACATTTCAAACACAACCAAAGCAACAACATGTGGTTGAAAACACAACCTCCTTGGCAGAGGTTGAACATAAAATAAACACAAGATGGTTGAAAGTCCTACAAAATAAAGAGAAAAACACCTGTGAGTTCTCAGAGGTTGTATCCATAGATTGTCTATATACTGGACAAACCCTCTGTGACATCACCCTTAGGTTTTCTGAAGAGCAGGTTTGAAGCTTAAATGGGGTATTCCAAATGTCACCATTTTAGCAATGCCAAACTTGCTAAATCCCAGCTAGTCCATAAAGGGGTAGGTCCGGCGTATTGATTTAGTAACCGTTGCATCGTCAGTGGTCCTAATGTCACTAAACTAAGTCCCATCAGTTTCTCCCGTGTTTTCTAGACATAAGATGCATCTATTCTCCTTCTCGTATGGCTAGCATACTAGCATAGTCTGGTACTATGCTTCCTATCTTTTTAAAGTCATTTTATTAGCAACAGAACAGGCCTCGGCCTCAACTTTAACTAAATTTTGGGTCTGTGAATGAAGCTTAGGGCTAGCAGCCGGTGATCACCTTAGTATTTTCTATTTTTCTGTTGATTTACTGCTGATGAATTACACCTTAGGTGTAGTTTTTTCCGGCAGACTGATTCTGCTTTTTCCTCTCTGTCCGAGGTACGAACGACAGACAGATTTGAACTGAAGGGCCTGGACGGACTGTGAGGTGGAAGGCCTGAGGCGGGTGCTGCATGCTGCAGTCTGCATGTGAAAGTGACCCTATCGCGGGGTCAGGTCCTCTGACAGCGTGGACGGCCCCTGCCTGTGGTGCTGACACCTGTTTGGACTTCTCATCTTCTTTAAATTATGTTATTTGATTTTCTATTTTCTGTTTCTTCAGGTTTGTAAAACTTTGCAAAACCTTGTAATTGTTAGAATGGCCTAAGCAGAGGGTCACCCCTTTGATTCTGGTCTGCTTGAGGTTTCTTCCTCAATATCATCAGAGGGAGTTTTTCCTTACAACTGTCATCTGTGTGCTTGCTCTCGGGGTTGGTAAAGTTAGACCTTACTTGTGTGAAGTGCTTTGAGGCAGCTTTGTTGTGATTTTATGCTATATAAAATAAATAAAATGAAACTCTCCATATTAGATAATAGGCAGGGGTGGGGTTGGAGTAGAAACAAGCGCACTAACCCCTTATCACTAAGCTACTGACACCTGCTAATATGTACAAACAGGGTTGAGATACAAATTAAATTGTACAAGTAAATTTCATTTAACCAAAATACTAAGGCATTGACTTCTTAAGATGGTCCATCAGTACCATTCACCTTACAGAATGCCACATTATCTCAGATATTTGCAATAAAATGCTCCGAAAGGACAAACATTGGTGCACAGCAGCTAGCAATCACTGCTAGCAGGTCTCTAGTGTCTGAACTGCTAGCCGGTGCGCAGCTGCCCATCAAAGCAGCACGTTCCTATCCCTACTAATAATAACTTTATAGGTTAAAATAGTTTATTAAGTCCTGCCCAGTTGTTATAAATTTGGAAAAATAACTATGGAGAACAAACCCCCTTTTATTTATTTATTTTTGGGTCAAGCTGAAACATGTTTATTTCTGCTGTAACTTTGTGGTCTCTGGGGATTGACTTGCTTTTGGAACCCGCCTCAAATAGCAAAAACTGAAAGATTTGGCACTTCCGCATTGGCTTCATTTTACATCACCGGAGGCTGGAGTTGTGTTTTATCTTGAACCCGTGTTCCACGTGTTCACGTCCATGTGCATTTGGTTTTTACACATTAGCACATCTGCTTAGCACCGTTAACCATGATTTTCTATCTTTCCTCCCTCTTTCCCTTCCTCGGGCCTGGAGTAAGGGAGGTGCAGGGGCACCGCAAGCACATTGATGTTTCAAACGTGTGCCTGTTTCAAACAGTGACATGACACAGACTTATGCACATTTATTCGCCCTTTCGCGCACAAACAAACTCACACATATAAGCATGCAGTAGTGCTAATTAAAGCCCTCTGTGTGAGCAGAGAAATATGTAATGCTGACATTTAGTCAAGGGAGATTTGGGGAGATAGGGAGAAATTCTAGCGCTTGGCTTGAGCTGGGCCTGGGGCGAGCTGGCAGACAAAAGGACAGCGGCAGGCAGAGAGGCTGGGATAGGGAGCGGCGGAAAGGTCATCTCCGTGAAAAGGCTAACGTGTCAGTGCTTTTGTTCCTGGACCTTGGAACATATGTTTGGCCCTCCTCCATGGCTGGCCCTGGTATCAGGGTGAAATCTAAGCCCCAGTCCCCCAAACGCAAGAACACAACACACTAACACAGTGCGCGGCAGCCGTGTTGTTGAGGATAAAAGGATAAAAGTGCAGATGAAGGGGTTACATTATCGCTGCCATTCCTGGAAATCATTTGAGAATCAAATGAGAATCATGTGAGAGCACCTGCTTTGCTTCTGAGCATTGAAGTCAATGTCAGCAAGATGTGACAGTAGAGAGCAAATGACTTAGAGGTGCTGGAATACACAGCTTGACAATTGGGTTATAGTACATTCATGAATACCGATTACGTCATACTTCATACATAGACGTGGTAAGCCGGGGTTTTGAATGTAAACCCCTCCTGAAATATTCCAAACTAAGTGTACTTATCTCAGCAGTGGCATTCATGTCTCTGGATCCTTGGCCTTTGAGCTCAAGAGACACTTTGGAAGAGCTTATGAAGTCATGAGGTCACTGGACGGAGATGCAGATATCTTTGCAGGAGAAAAAGGTCCAAGTCTTTAGGGTCCTCCTGGGGCTTTCTCTCTTAAGGCCCACTGACACGAGCATGCCTTTGCTTCATGCAATAGCACGACCTGTGTCGTGCTGGAGAGTAAAAGTCATCTTTAACAGGTGCAGACAGGACACCAGAGGGGCGCCGGTGCGTGCTATTGCGCACAGAGAATTTTGAAATGTTCAAAAAAATCTTTCACTCACAAATGTCGTGTTATGTGGCACGATCTAATCTCCAACACTACTTGCAGCTCGTCAAGTGGAGTAAACAAAAAGTGAACAGAGTGAGTGGTGACATCAGCAGATCGCATCAGAGCGCAGCTCGTCTGAAGGATTATAACAAGAAGTTAAATCTGTTCTAAACATACTTTAACAGCTGCACACAAGAAGGAAAGAACATGCAACTGTTTTTTCAAGCCATGACAATGTAAACAGGACAAATAATTACCTTTTTAGATGGTTCAAAATGCTTTCTGCAGGTAGTTAGGTGCACGCGCGTGTGCGAACGGCTCCAGCTGCAGTCTCCTCTGTGATTCAGGAAGAGATTAGAGCCGTTTTCAACAGCCAGTTTGCAGAAAAAATGATTAATCTACCACGAAATAATTATTTTATATACACAGCATTCAGCACAGAGCGCATGGCAGCCGGTAGAACAAAGAACGACATCCAGCTGTAAACACAGCGGGTGGGATTGTCACAACGACGTTCGTGCTATTGCGTGAAGCAAAGGCATGCACGTGTCAGTGGGCCCTTACTCTGTGGTTGTAAGATTTGGATGCTAGCCAGTGACCTAAAGGCCCACTGACACGAGCATGCCTTCGCTTCACGCAATAGCACGACCTGTGTCGTGCTGTGTCATGCTGGAGAGTAAACTCATCTTCAACAGGTGCAGGCAGGATGCCAGAGGGGTGCCGGTGCATGCTATTGTGCACACAGAATTTTGAAATGTTCAAAAAATCTTTCACGCACAAATGTCGTGCTATGTGGCGCGATCTAATCTCGAACACAACATGCAGCTCGTCAAGTGGAGTAGCGAGTGGTGATGTCAGCGGATCGCATCAGAGCGCAGCTCGTATGAAGGATTATAACAAGAAGTTAAATCTGTTATAAACATACTTTAACAGCTGCAAACAAGAAGGAAAGAACACACAACTGTTTTATCAAGCAATGACAAATAATTACCTTTTTAGACGGCTCAAAAAATGCTTTCTGCAGGTAGTTAGGATGGTCATGACGACGTTCGTGCTATTGCGTGAGTCATAGGCATGCTTGTGTCAGTGCACCTTAAGGTGATGACTGGATTTCTTCGACAGGTCTCTTGGGAGAATCCTCGGGTACCACTGGCATGACCACATCAAACGAAGGGTTACGTACGGAGACATATGAGGTGTGTCACTACAACAGCTGCAACATTTTGGCCATGTGGAGTTTCTCTGGGCATGATCCAGAGCACAGGTCTGCAGCACTGAGGCTCCAACTGCTGGAGAAGGATTAAGAGGACTCCTGGTTTTATTTGGCTGTGGCAGATAGATGGTTAATTGAAGAAATGGGCATGGACAGGTTGTCTACTTGAGTAGTTGCCATCCAGGACCTGAGATGGCTCTGTGTTTGGTGGATGCGGTGACATAAGGCATTGGAGCGTGCTCTCAGACACAACCTGATGCCACAAACAAAACACTAACCAGTTGTTTAGGAAAAAATGATTCATAGATTAAAAATATCCCACACTAATTTTTTTTTTGTTTTACTGGGGGAAAAAAAAAAATCACATTCAGATCACTTCAGTCAATAATGTGAATGTAACCACTGACTCAGTGAAGTATGAAGAAATCTTGTATTCAAACAAAACATGATTTTAATGTAATTATTTTAAAGTTAATAAATGATCCAATGTATAAATTCAAAATTAATATATATAATAAGTGGTATTATTTAGGAAATTATTTGTGTCTGGTTGACACAACAAAACATTTATTTTTATTTTTTCAGAAAAAAATATGGGCAAAGATCTATTGAGCATCGTGCTTAACACTGATTACATTAGACGCACGCCCTCAGACGTCTGTGTCAGCCAGACATTGTTCCATAAAGATTTACAAGTCAAACTCATTTATTTCATGGAATTTGCCAGAAAATATAAAAAGAACATGCTGGAATTAATCAGCTCAGCTGGTAGCTTGAACCTCCCATATATTCACATAATACTGTTTTAGTGGTGTTACTCATTCATTATTGATTATATTACAGGCTGCTTAACCAGTAAATTTCCCATTGTGTCTGATTGCTTTGAAGAAAATGACACGTACATGCAAAACAACAATTTCATTTCACTTCAAGACACTTTATAAACAACGGGCTTTGTCAAAAGTGAAGTGTAGAAATAATTTCGTTTTTGTCTCACTTTGTGTATCTTTGCCATCATTTCAATTTCAATTTATTTTCATTTATATAGTGCCAAATCACAACAGAGTTGCCTCAAGGCACTTCACACAAATAAGGTCTAACCTTACTAACCCCCAGAGCAACAGTGGTAAGGAAAAACTCCCTCTGAGGAAGAAACCTCAAGCAGACCAGACTCAAAGGGGTGACCCTAGGCTTGGGTCATGCTACAGACAAATTATAGAATGCACAGAAACAAATCACAAAACGAATATACAGGAAATGCTGTTGGTGCACAGGACAGGAGGGTTACCAGCACAAATACAACTCCCATCTCTGGATGGAGCTGCACCTTACACAGAGAGAAAAAACAGAATCAGGCATCAGAAAGACAAGAAATACAGTATAATTTCCCAGTATTAAACAACAAGAAAAACAGGATACTAAGGTGATCGCCATCCACTAGCCCTAAGCGTCACTGAAATACTCAGAATTTAGGTAAAGTCGAGGCCGCGGCACGCCCCGTTTCCTAATAAAATTAATTAAAAGAGTAAAAAGCGTAAAACAAAACTATACCAGTATGCTAGCCATACGAAAAGGAAAATAAGTCTTGACTTGAAAGTCTCCACAGAATCTGACTGTTTCATTGACGCAGGGACATCATTCCACAGAACAGGGGCATGATAAGAGAAAGCTCTGTGACCTGCAGACTTCTTATTCACCCTAGGGACACAAAATAGTCCTGCACCCTGAGAACACAAAGCCCGGGCCAATACGTAAGGTTTAATTAGGTTAGCTAAATAGGGAGGTGCCAGTCTGTGAACAATTTTATAGACTAGTAGCAGAACCTTAAAATCTGATCTCACTGGGACAGGAAGCCAGTGAAGAGATGCCAAAATGGGTGTAATGTGGTTGAACTTTCTGCTTCATGTCAAAAGTCTGGCTGCAGCATTTAGAACCAACTGGAGAGCCCTAATGCTGGACTGCAGTAAACCAGAAAATAGAACATTGCAGTAGTCCAATCTAGAAGAGATAAACGCATGGAACAGGGTCTCAGCATCAGCCATAGACAGGATGGGATGAATTTTCACTATATTTTATGTGAACGAGATTACCAGCAGTTATCGGCATGTATAACTGAGTATCATCAGCATAACAGTGAAAGGTAATCCAAAAACTCTGCAATATGTGTCCAACAGGCGTTATATAAAGGAAGAAAAGCAGGGGGCCTAAGACAGACCCGTGTGGAACCCCAAATTTCATGTCACTAAGGTTAGAGGTAGTGTTACTATACAAAACACAGTGAGAAAAACTGGTCAAGTATGACGTCAGCCATGCAAGGGCACTCCCAGTAATTCCAAAATGATTTTCCAGCCTATCAAGTATAATATGATGATCCACTGCATCAAATGCAGCACTGAGATCTAACAGCACCAGAACCATAGTGGTGTCCGAATCCATTGTAAGCAGAAGATCATTCACCACTTTAGTCAGAGCCGCCTCTGTGGAATGATATTTTCTAAAAGCAGACTGCAGTGGCTCAAAGAGATTATTCTCAGTAAGATAGTCCATGAGCTGCCATGACACCACTTATTTTAGAGCAAAATGATAGATTTGATATCGGCCGATAGTTTTTCAATACACTAGGGTCAAGATTAGGTTTCTTAAGTAATGGTTTAATCACTGCAGATTTGAAACATTTAGGAACAGATCCAGAAGATAAACAAAGATTAATCATTTCCAGCACAGTCGGCCCAAGAATGGGCCACAGGTCCTTAAACAGTTTTGATGGTATAGGATCAAATAAACAGGTTGTGTCAGGGCCGTCGGCAGCCCGGCACCAGTAGCGGCTGGACCCGCAATACAGACTCCCAGACTAGGCTTAGGTGTGGAAGAAATCATGCTCTTTATTCCAGGCTCGGGTTTGGTACACATGTAATCAGTCAGTGAGGCAGAGGTACAAGCAAGGTCAGGCTGAGATGCAGTCATGGGTTCGGTGGCACGAGGAAACACGGACATCCGGGGAGAGGCAAGAGGCATAGTCGAGGAGAACATAGCAGTAATCGGAACACGGTGTGGCAAAACCCAGGCCTGGGAAGGCGCTGGAAAGTGTACAAAGACAACAATCTGGCAGGGAAGTGAAGGACTGTAAGGTTTAAATGCATGTGGACTAATTAGGATATGAGATGAGGAACAGGTGGCATTAATGAGGTGCACGTTAAGAAAGATCTAGAAAGGGGGCGTGGCTTCTGGACAAAGAGTATGGGGGTGATTCTTTAACTACGGGCACTATTGGCCTTGTAAATGTAATTTCCACCACACCATTGCCTTACAATATAAAGCGCCTTGGGGCAACTGTTTGTTGTGATTTGGCGCTATATACATGTGCTCTGATGTCACTGTTTATCTCCATAGAAACTACCCAAACAATCTTTCATACAAACTGTTTAGGGACATTACAGTGTTGTGGTGGAAATTACGGCAATAGTGTGGGACAACTACATTTTGTTTAAAAAAAATCACAACAGTTGTATGACATTGAATACCCCAATTATGTTTTGATTATTTTACTGATATTTTATTGAGATATTTTAAAACATTAGAAAAAACGTTTACCATTCATTTTTATCATTGAAGATCAAAAGTCTGGGTGTGGCACAAGCACAAAACGGCAATATTTGCATATAATGATGCTGAAAAAAGGTGAAAAAGTCATCATAGACTACGAGAACAAATTTCTTAACACACTTTCATTGTAAAGATAACTATGAAAGTGTGAAATTTCCCCTTTTTTCTGTTTTTCATACAATATGATCAAAGGACATAATAAGTGCCCATAGTCTAAGAATCACCCATGGATGGGGCAAGAGTGTGAGGAAGGGAGTACGCAAAGTGGAGTGATAAAGACATGTGAGCAGGTGCGAGAGCGGGCGTGAATACATGAGAACTGAGAGGAGTGGAGGCACAGGGCAGGCAAAGACAGGATGAGATAGACAGGTGTAAGTGAGCAGTAAAGAGAATTACTGACATGACAACTAATGATAAAGGAAGCTGGGGCAGATGGAGATGACCTATAGAAGCCTAGATCAGGGCGGGGCATGACAGGTTGTGCTTTTTGTTGACATTATGAGTTTCATCAGCATGCCTAGTGAGATACTATCAAATTCTGTAAATCTAGGTAATACGTCAGTAATGGCGCCCACCTCACTAGCAGGGTGTAGTGGTTGGGTTAGGGCATGTTGGAATATGTTTAACCTAATGTCTTCAATTTTCTTCTCAAAGTAATCCAGGAAATCTTGTGCTGTAAAAGTACAGCAAACTACAGGTGGTTGTCCATGAATAAATGTTGCCACCGTGTCAAACAAGAACTTTGAGTTATGCTTGTTTTTGTTGATCAAATCAGAGTAATAGGTCCGCTTTGTAGCCACTAATGCATGCTTATAGTCTAAGATAGCATCATGCCACGCAAGGTGGAATACTTCTAATTTTGAACAACGCCATTTCCGTTCTAGACCTCTAGCCTTATGCTTGAGGTCACGCAGGTAATCACTGAACCAAGGTGACTGTGTTTTGGGGGAGCGTGGTTTTAACACAGGTGGCACAATCATGTCGAGTGTAGTTTTGAGCACTGAGTTTAAACTATCCACAAGTCTGTCTACTGGTTGGATATTTGCCAGCTGTGAAGCTAAGACATCAGGCAGTCTAGCTTCATATTCAGTCTTAGTTGAGGAGTTGATGCATCGCTGTAGTGATATATAAGGTTGTTGTTCCACTAAACACGGCAGCGAAACTGTAAACTTAATAAGTGAGTAATCAGAGACCACTGATGTAAGAGGCATGGTGTCAATATTCGTGACAGCAATACCACATGCAAGAACCAAATCCAGGGTATTTCCACTAATGTTTGTCAAGTCTAGAATGCATTGCCAAAATCCTAATGCATCCACACATTTTTTGCAGAGGGGATCAGAAGGCTTATTTATATGAATGTTAAAGTCACCAATAATCAGAATGTTAACTGTACTAGTTGACAAGTTAGAGATGACTCACACTTCAGTTGAGTTCATGCATGTCTGCGAGATCCCGTTCTCACGCTGCTCCTGTTTGTGACAGTGCATGATTAAGAACGGTTTCCAAGAACTGTCTCAAGAACTGTTTCCAAGAACTAGTACCAAGAACTATTTCCAAGAACTGTATGAACTCTGATATTGAACCACTAAGAACTTTCCAAGTTGTTTCTAAAAATCAAGTCCTGCTTAATTGGAACTGTGTCACAAGATGTGCAGCACCTGACCTCTGAAGATATTCATGAACTGTGAATGATTCCTGAACAGCAAACCTCATTTCCAGAACTGTGAACACTCCTGTTTTAAGCCTTCAGTGAACTGTCTGTTGTTAAAGGCTTCAGTGTTACGAGTGCAATCACTCACCTCCTCTCTCCTCTGTTCTACTAGTTCCTATTCTCAGCTCTGTGCATCCCACTTGGCCCCAGCTCCAGTATCATATACTCCAGGATTTCAGTTCTCTTACAAGACTGGCTCGGGAACCTGCAGCTCCCTAATTTCCACCGCTACGAGCGTGCTGACTCTCCACTCTGCGGGCACCCCCAGTGCAGCACTATTATTTACTTATTTATTCTAAATAAATATCTTTTCATTCACAACCAGTTCTGTTCCTTGCTCCCAGCATTTGAGTTCATCGTCTGTGCCGGTCCGGTCTTGTCCGGACCTCTAATCATAACAACAACACTGCATAACTGCATCCACCACACTGTGGGTCCTGCTGTTGGGTCCTTGATAATTTACACTGAAAAGGGGTCGGATTGCTGTGTCTTGGCCTAGATATCTTCAGGATCTGGGATTTTTGTTCACCGTTATCATGATCATTTTGACCCCACGGGATGACACTTGCATGAAGCCCCAGATCGAGGAAGATTATCAATGGTCTTGTATGGCTTCCATTTTCTTACAATTGCTCCCACAGTTGATTTATTCACACCAACCTGCTTGACGATTGTAGATTCACTCTTCCCAGCCTGGTGGACATCTACAATTTTCTTCCTGATGTCCTTCGACGGCTCTTTGGTCTTGGCCATGGTTGAGTTTGGAGTCTGACTGTTTGAGGCTGTGGACAGGTGTCTTTTATACAGATAACGAGTTCCAACAGATGCCATTAATACAGGTAACAGGTGGATGAAAGAAGAGCTTCTTGAAGAAGAAGTTACAGGTCTGTGAGAGCCAGAAATCTTGCTTGTTTGTGGGTGACCAAATACTTATTTTCCACCATAATTTGCAAATAAATCCTTAAAAAATCCTACAATGTGATTTTCTCGATTTTTGTTTTCTCATTTTGTCTCTTATACTTGAAGTGTACCTATGTTGAAAATTAAAGACCTCTCTCATCTTTCTAAGTAGGAGAACTTGCGCAATCAGGGGCGGACTAAATACTTTTTTACCCCACTGTAAGCCCCAGTTTGGTGCTGCAAACTAACAAATGATGTTGCACTACCTGCTGCATGGCTTTGTGCACACAAACCTCAACCCGTCATCAAACGATTACCCTCCACCCCCACCCAAGCACCATCCTACATAGCGGCTGTCAAGAAGCATCATAGCCAAATTGACAAGTATTTCTCTGCGTGTAGAGTTGAGGTGGGAGGTCACTCTCGTTAGTGAGAGCAAAAGCCACTGTCACTTCAAGATGGAAAATAGTCACCTGATTAGTAGAGAAAAGCTACCGCTCAGTTCCTCTCTGCCCCCATAATCTACAGGCCCTCACTCTGCTCTGCACACCACCTGCAAGCACCAAGCATGATGACCTACATTTGCATAAAGTCCTGGATGGCAGATTGGATTGGTCAACAAATCCAGACTGGTGGGCAACAAACACACCTGTCAAAAGAATTAAGAGTACGTTTGCTTAAAGTAACAGCCATCACTGCAAACACAGCTGCCCATTTCCTCTTCAATGACTTCTTGTGCACATAGATTTCCATTTGTGGGTTTGTGTGTAGAACACCACACCTCCAGTGGCATTCAGGTCCTTTTCCTTATAAATCTGGAAAAATCAGAGTGCCTGAAGGAAAACAAGCCTGGGAAGGGGATAAATAAATAAATGATGGCGTGGAAGCATAGTGCAAATGGCAGCCTGAGATGCTACCAGAAAGAGAAAGTGATTAGGTGCTGATATGCCTCTCTTCTCAGTCTCTGTGGACCTTGGAGAGGAGCCTGAGAGCGAGTATACACCAGACACAGCAACCTCTCAGCCCACATCAGACTGTCGTCGACTGCGATTCCCACTCAGGAGACTGCAGCTCGCTCTCTATGCAAGGACACAAACTCATAAAAGCTATTATTGCGCAGATGGTTTGTGCTCTTTCCTACAGAAAAGCTGTCACTGGTGGAGCACAACATTTGGTGGCAACACAGAAAATGAGCAAAGTGGAAGATGAATCTCTGGAGTTACAGGAGACTGTCAGAGTTCACATCCACTCAGGCTTGTGTTGACCTCATTTTAAAGTCACGTAAGGGGTTTAAAGTGGGTGAGAACACATAATATTTCAGACAAAGGTAACTGGCAATGCCGATATCTTTGTAGGTGAGTCTTTGTATGAACATCTTTATGGTTCTAGTGTCAGGCAACAACTAGATGCCTTTGGTAGTTGATCTCTGCAGAGGATCTTTGGATACAGGCAAATGTCCATGTCAATGAACGGTGACTTAGTGAGACAAAGATGAGGTACACCACTTGCTTTGTTTGAGATAGTCAGCTTTGACATTTCCGCATTGAGGCGCATTTCCCTGAGCATGCCCCAGGAGGTACATGCCTCAGTGTTGAAGAACCCATGGCTGGTGAAGGTCAAGGGGACACCCACTTGTCCCTGGACTGCGGCAGATAGATGTTTACTTTCAAGAGGTGGTGATAGACCTGTTGCCTGCCTGGGTGGTTTCCATTCAGTACATGGGGTGGTTGTGCAGTGTAATGGATGTGGTAACACACATGTTCCCAGACCTGACCTGAGTAATTCAATGGATGTGCAGATGCTTCATTGCTGTGTGCTGACCAAAGGAACAGGCACACAATCAGGGCGTGAAATGCTAAACAGCTTCCAGCCAACTTGCCTGCTTGGTGTTTTCTCCTCACTACTGTTCATTTGACATTTAGTAAATCATTACTGCAGCCATGCCTTCAAGAAATAGACACACACTGTTAAAAAAAAAAAAAAAAACATCATAAAAGCATCGTATATGGACAGACACAAACCCGCCCTCGATGAAAACTCTTTATTAACAAGTTAGGTGACCTAATTTCATTCCATGGCCAAATTTACATTATCCATCCAGAGGTGTTTGATCAAAGCCCAGAGAGTATTTCAGCATTTTATACTATATATATCACACACATACATACATGGATATTTCACTGAAAGAAAGACCATAGTAACATTATCCCTAACAAAAAAAGGTGTTTAACTGAATTCAGTCATTTTAATTTTTAAATAAACCTATTCTGTAAGTTCAGTTATTGCAGTGGCACATATTTGGGATAAAGGATCACTAAAGAAGTCAAATAATAATAACAGTAAAGGACTGAATGAAATTGTGCACAAAACAGCACTTGCAAGAAGACCACAAAATCCAAACCACTCCTCAGGTTACATTTTAAGAGTACTAGGAATGAACCTGCTGTGTGCTCGACATAAACAGCTTGAATGAGTTGTATCAGTCTTTCACAACATGACAGAACTATAAAGCTGTGGACAAGTTTACATTCACCTGAGCTGGAAACATTCAAACTTTGTTACCTGATGTCTCGGCTGCCAAGCAACCTTGCAAAAAACTACTTTTAACAGCTATTGTGTTCGGATTAGAGTTTATTCAATCTTTTTTATATACCCTAAGGGTCACAGGGGTCTAAAAGGATTCCGGTTAATTTTTTTTCTGAAATGCATAAAGAGTTTGGAAAATGAACAATGCTCCATCTTCTGGATCACAGTTTTGCATATTTCCAGAAGTCATGCGCAGCAGCAGAATTCTGCTATGATCCACATCCAATTCCAGGATATTTCAAATTCTTCAAGGAACATTCCCAAAAATGACAGCATGGAAAAATACAAAAGATTGCAGGAATCACCAGAAACTTCTGAAGGAAAATGTCAGTCAGTGATCGAAAGAAGAAGCAAGTCCTATACCGGCCTTGAGGCCCATTGGTGTTGGTGCTTAATCCCTGATTCTCATGAAGCAGAGGGCAATTGACAGCTCCATCTGCATGAGACACTAGTCCATCACAAATTACTTCACAAGGCAAGGCTGGTACCCATTTACATCTGGGAGTACTGAGACAACGTAGAACAGCGTTATGTAAGGACATCAACAGGTAGCATGACTGGAAATTACACAAAGGTTTCAGTGTTGGTAGCCCAACTTCTTATACCACTAAGCTCCCTGCTCTAGTGTTCTAAAGCTCGAGCACATTTGACTTAGTATGCAAAAAAAAAAACAAAAAAAAAAAACACTCAAAAACATAGGAGCCAATGGACAACAAATGAAATAAATATTTTGGACTCTGCTGGTTGGTTTGCTGATTTGAACCTCATGTTACGACAATGACATTAAAATGATTTTTCAGGCTGGAAAACAACCAGCAAGGCTGAATTAAAGCAATTCTGCAAAAAGCACTTCAAAAGTCTTCCAAACCAAAACCAAAGCTTGACTTCAGTCTATCAGAACCAGTTTCTTAGGGTTGTAGTAAACTTGAGAAAGGCTTACTGATCTGTTGAGGAGAGCTTTAAAATTAATACACTGTGAACAGAGAAGACAAAAACATATCTTACTTGTTTATTGAGAAAATTCCCAGCATGGTGATGTCCAAGGCCATGCTGAAGCCTACTGCGCCATCTAGTCTACCTGCTAACTACAATGCCTTTTAATATGTAAAACCAATTTAACGATGAGCAGCAGATAATTTTTTAACAATTTTTTGTTCATTCACATCATTTAACTCATTATCATGGTCTCACACGTTGCCTTTCTTCTTCTTCTTCTTCTTCTTTTTCTAAACTATTCATTTGAAGCATTACTGCCACTTCCTGGCCTACAGAGTGTGTCACATCCGTATTTTGAAGACACACCACTGCAAACATAATTTATAGCACCATCAGTGCAACATTAACACAACATATATGCCTCCATATATCTCAGATGTGGAGAAGACGAGGTCCTGATTAAAATGATAAATGGACTGCATTTTCTATAGCGCTTTTCCATTTGCATCACATGTTCAAAGCACTTTACAAATAATGCCTCACATTCACCCCAGTGTCAGGCTGCTGCCATGCAAGATGCCCACTGCACACCGGGAGCAATTAGGGGATTAAGGGGACCTTGCCCAAGGGCCCTTAGTGATTTTCCGGTCAGGCTGGAATTTCAACCGAGGATCCTCTGGTCTGAAACCCAACGTTAACCAACTAGACCATCACCTCCCTTAGCACTTGATACTGTTTTATTTTACAACTGTAATACCAAAAAGAAAAAGAAAATTCAGGAGGGGTAAAATGTTTTCATGGTGCTTTTCTTTAAAAGCATTTAAATAAGGATGTCAAACCGTGATTGGACTTGTGCTGGCCTCTATTAGGCGGTTGAGCATGCATGGACAGGCAGGCTGGCGGCCTTTCACACATCACAGACGTGTTAAACTTCCTCCCAGCTCTCTAATGATTGCCGGATGATGGTGGTGAAAGATGATAAAAACACAGGTCACATAATGGCCACAAATCTGTCCACATGACTGTCATCTTCCCCCTTCTGCATGCTGTCAGTGACTGATAGACAGTTGATTGTGGGACATTTTGAGAGATTGACAGGTGACCAAGAGAACCAGTGTTTGTGTGTGCACACATTCAGAGACAGAGTTGGACATGTGATGGAGACACATAATCACAGGAGTATTTGCGCTGCAGTTCCCACACCCTGACTGCTACATGTTAGCTTAATATTCAGTTCATTTTAGGTGATGATATTTGATTTGATTTGATCAAAAGAGGCTGTGCATTTGAGGTCGTGGCACCCAAACTGTGGAATGCACTGCCACTACACTACGCTATATAGACCACAAGAAATATGCTGCAGGGTTGTTCACAGACTTGAAGAAAGCATTTGACACAATCAACCATGACATATTAATCAGTAAACTGGAAAGAAATGGTATCAGGGGACTAGTGCTTGATTGGGTCAAAAGCTATTTAAGTGGGAGACTTGTAAAGTTGGGTAATTGTTCCTCATCATGTCTGGACATTGTTTGTGGCATCCCCCAGGGGTCAGTATTGGGCCCCAAACTCTTTGTTTTGTATGTCAATGATATGTATAAGGTTTCTAAGATACTGCATTTCGTACTATTTGTTGATGATACTAATATTTTTCACTCAGGAGACAACATAGTACAATTGCAGGAGGAAATAACTACAGAAATGAACAAATTAAAAATATGGTTTGACAGCAACAGATTACAACATGTAACACAATTTTTGTTCCTGGCTTCTAAGTGTTATATTTCAACTGCTTATGTCTAAAGTCTATGGGAAAATGACTACAAACAGCACAAACTTTGATTTTATTTTTTTAACGTTCTAGAAAGTTCTAAAAGTTTCTTGAAATTTCTAGATAATTCTGGAAACTTCTAGAAAATTGTGGACAGTTCTAGCAGTTAAAGAATATTCTAGAAGACTATTCAGTAGTAGTGAAGGCGAATCGAGAATATTCTTGAAAACAGACAAATTTCAAAATATCATTGTCCTGATCACAGAAGCAAAGTTTCTGTGGAATAACAGCTATTTTCTATTTATTTAAGGCATAACAGGTTAGGAAAACACACTGTGTACCCAGGAACAAAACAAAAATAAAAATTTGTTACATAGTGTTATCATTAAATTTAGGTAAGACAAAAATAATGTTATTTGGAAATTGCAGAATGAATGCAGCAGTAAAGATAAAAGTAGAGGGGGTAGAAATTGAGAGAGTTCATGAAATTATATTTTTGGGGTAATTATTGATGACAAAATCAGCTGGAAACCACATATCAAACATATACAGAGTAAAGTCTCAAGAAACATTGCAATAATAAATAAATCAAAGAAGGTCTTAGATGGCAAATCACTCCACACTCTATACTGTTCACTAGTCTCTCCTTATTTGCAGTACTGTGCTGAGGTTTGGGGTAACAACTACAAAAACTCATTAAGTTCAATAAATATCCTACAGAAAACAGTGATACAGATCATTCATAAAGCTGATTATCAGGATCACACAAATGCATTATTTCTAAAGCCACAATTACTCAAGCTTACTGACAATGTGCAATACCAAACAGCACAAATAATGTTCAAAGCAACAAATAATCTATTACCAGGGAATATTCAACAGTTTCTCAAAAATCATGAAGAGTGTTACAATCTAAGGAGAAAATATAACTTTAAAGAACCAATATTTCGTACGACCAGAAAACATTTTTGTCTATCAGTATGCGGGGTGAGACTTCTGAAGGGATTTAGTGTGGAAATTAAGCAATGTTCAAATATGAGACAGTTTAAAATGCTGTATAAAAATATGATTTTCAAAAGGTATGAGAATGAAAGAGATGTGACCAATCATTAGGTGTTTTAGGGGAAAATGTCTAGTTATTATTTTGGCTATTTCTATTCTATTCAACTCTTTTCAAATCAAATCAATTTAATTTATATAGCGCCAAATCACAACAAACAGTTGCCCCAAGGCGCTTCATATTGCAAGGCAAAGCCATACAATAATTACAGAAAAACCCCAACTGTCAAAACAACCCCCTGTGAGCAAGCACTTGGCGACAGTGGGAAGGAAAAACTCCCTTTTAACAGGAAGAAACCTCCAGCAGAACCAGGCTCAGGGAGGGGCAGTCTTCTGCTGGGACTGGTTGGGGCTGAGGGAGAGAACCAGGAAAAAGACATGCTGTGGAAGAGAGCAGAGAACAATCACTAATGATTAAATGCAGAGTGGTGCATACAGAGCAAAAAGAGAAAGAAACACTCAGTGCATCATGGGAACCCCCCAGCAGTCTAAGTCTATAGCAGCATAACTAAGGGATGGTTCAGGGTCACCTGATCCAGCCCTAACTATAAGCTTTACTATTAACTGAAGGCTTTTCAGGGAACTTTTAGGACAACCTGATAATAATGAATTACAATAGTCCAGCCTA
The DNA here is from genome assembly GCF_902500255.1 of Thalassophryne amazonica. Classification (NCBI taxonomy): domain Eukaryota; kingdom Metazoa; phylum Chordata; class Actinopteri; order Batrachoidiformes; family Batrachoididae; genus Thalassophryne; species Thalassophryne amazonica. The sequence goes on from NC_047119.1 coordinate 27,677,690, forward strand.
GAGGAAATAAATACATGAATTAGTTTTTCAGCATCACTCTGAGACAAGACCTTTCTAATTTTAGAGATATTGTGCAAATGCAAAAAAGCAGTCCTACATATTTGTTTATTATGCGCATTGAATGACATATCCTGATAAAAAAAAATGACTCCAAGATTTCTCACAGTATTACCAGAGGTCAGGGTAATGCCATCCAGAGTAAGGATCTGGTTAGACACCATGTTTCTAAGATTTGTGGGGCCAAGTACAATAACTTCAGTTTTATCTGAGTTTAAAAGCAGGAAATTAGAGGTCATCCATGTCTTTATGTCTGTAAGACAATCCTGCAGTTTAGCTAATTGGTGTGTGTCCTCTGGCTTCATGGATAGATAAAGCTGAGTATCATCTGCGTAACAATGAAAATTTAAGCAATGCTGTCTAATAATACTGCCTAAGGGAAGCATGTATAAAGTGAATAAAATTGGTCCTAGCACAGAACCTTGTGGAACTCCATAATTAACCTTAGTCTGTGAAGAAGATTCCCCATTTACATGAACAAATTGTAATCTATTAGATAAATATGATTCAAACCACCGCAGCGCAGTGCCTTTAATACCTATGGCATGCTCTAATCTCTGTAATAAAATTTTATGGTCAACAGTATCAAAAGCAGCACTGAGGTCTAACAGAACAAGCACAGAGATGAGTCCACTGTCTGAGGCCATAAGAAGATCATTTGTAACCTTCACTAATGCTGTTTCTGTACTATGATGAATTCTAAACCCTGACTGAAACTCTTCAAATAGACCATTCCTCTGCAGATGATCAGTTAGCTGTTTTACAACTACCCGTTCAAGAATTTTGTGGTGTTTGAGTGTATTGTGTTTGTATGGTACATGTAGATTAATATGTGGGACTGTACATGTGTTAATGGATGTATGTATTTGGCTATGTGTGTATGTTTATACGTATCAATGCATATAGTATGTGTGTATAATTAGGTGTGCATGTATTAGTATGTTAAGTACATGTTACGTACAGCATATGCGTTATGTACGTATGTGTATGTGTTTATGTCTGTCTGTCTGTGGGTATGTATGTCTGGCAGTGTGTGTGTGTATATACGTATATACGTATATATATATATATATATATATATATATACATACATATATATACATACATATATATATATATATATATATACATACACATACATACATATACATACATATACATATATATATATATATATACATACACATACATACATACATATACATACATATACATATATATATATATATATATACATACACATACATACATACATATACATACATATACATACATACATATATATATTATACATACACATACATACATACATATACATATATATATATATATATATACATACATATATATATATATATATATACATATACATACATACATACATATACATACATATACATATAATATTATATATACATACATACACATACATACTCCATACATACATACATACACTCAACAAAAAATATAAACGCAACACTTTTGGTTTTGCTCCCATTTTGTATGAGGTGAACTCAAAGATCTAAAACTTTTTCCACATACACAATATCACCATTTCCTCAAATATTGTCACAAACCAGTCTGAATCTGTGATAGTGAGCACTTCTCCTTTGTTGAGATAATCCATCCCACCTCACAGGTGTGCCATATCAAGATGCTGATTAGACACCATGATTAGTGCACAGGTGTGCCTTAGACTGCCCACAATAAAAGGCCACTCTGAAAGGTCCAGTTTTATCACACAGCACAATGCCACAGATGTCGCAAGATTTGAGGGAGCGTGCAGTTGGCATGCTGACAGCAGGAATGTCAACCAGAGCTGTTGCTCGTGTATTGAATGTTCATTTCTCTACCATAAGCCGTCTCCAAAGGCGTTTCAGAGAATTTGGCTGTACATCCAACCAGCCTCACAACCGCAGACCACGTGTAACCACACCAGCCCAGGACCTCCACATCCAGCATGTTCACCTCCAAGATCGTCTGAGACCAGCCACTCGGACAGCTGCTGAAACAATCAGTTTGCATAACCAAAGAATTTCTGCACAAACTGTCAGAAACTGTCTCAGGGAAGCTCATCTGCATGCTCGTTGTCCTCATCGGGGTCTCGACCTGACTCCAGTTCGTCGTCGTAACCGACTTGAGTGGGCAAATGCTCACATTCGCTGGCGTTTGGCACGTTGGAGAGGTGTTCTCTTCACGGATGATGCGAAGGAGATGTGTTGCACTGCATGAGGCAAATGGTGGTCACACCAGATACTGACTGGTATCCCGCCCGAATAAAACAAAACTGCACCTTTCAGAGTGGCCTTTTATTGTGGACAGTCTAAGGCACACCTGTGCACTAATCATGGTGTCTAATCAGCATCTTGGTATGGCACACCTGTGAGGTGGGATGGATTATCTCAGCAAAGGAGAAGTGCTCACTATCACAGATTTCGACTGGCTTGTGAACAATATTTGAGGGAAATGGTGATACTGTGTATGTGGAAAAAGTTTTAGATCTTTGAGTTCATCTCATACAAAATGGGAGCAAAACCAAAAGTGTTGCGTTTATATTTTTGTTGAGTATACATATACATATATATATACATATATATATATATATACATATATATATATACATACATATACATATATATATACATATATATATATATATATACATACACATACATACATACATATATATATACATACACATACATACATACATATATATATATATATATATATATATATATATATATATACGAGGTCTGTCAATAAAGTAATGGTCCTTTTTATTTTTTTCAAAACTATATGGATTTCATTCATATGTTTTTACGTCAGACATGCTTGAACCCTCGTGCGCATGCGTGAGTTTTTCCATGCCTGTCAGTGACGTCATTCGCCTGTGAGCATGCCTTGGGAAGGAGTGGTCCCGCCCCCTCGTCGGATTTTCATTGTCTGGAAATGGAGGAATGAAAAGGTCTATCTCGGCTTTCAATGCTTACCAGTCCAGTCCAGTCCAGCGTTCTTTTGTTTTTGACAGCTCTTGCTTGCCTCTACTGGTGGTTGGCTCTCACTGCGGTATTGTATCACTTCCTGTTCCGGAGCACATCGGTGTTTTGCTGTATCTGTTAGCTGTTTAATCTGCGCAGTTAGATTGATCTAGTTACCTAGATAACGATTTGTTTCACAGTGTAATCTTCACGTGCCTTAACTAAAGCACTCCCTCTGCTGAATCACCTCTAAATTATTTACACATTATTCACTTTGTGTGTTTTTAGGAATCCGCTAGCTTAGCGCAGCTACTAGCTCTTAGCCGGTTTAGCATGGTGGCTTCTCCTGTCTCTCCCGCACTTTTCTGCTCTGGGTGTGAAATGTTTAGTTATTCCTTGGCCTCCTTTAGCAGTAATGGTACTTGTAATAAGTGTAGCTTATTCGTAGCTTTGGAGGCCAGGCTGGGCGAATTGGAGACTCGGCTCCGCACTGTGGAAAATTCTACAGCTAGCCAGGCCCCTGTAGTTGGTGCGGACCAAGGTAGCTTAGCCGCCCTTAGTTTCCCTCTGGCAGATCCTGAGCAGCCGGGAAAGCAGGCCGACTGGGTGACTGTGAGGAGGAAGCATAGTTCTAAACAGAAGCCCCGTGTACACCGCCAACTCGTTCACATTTCTAACCGTTTTTCCCCACTCGACGACACACCCGCCGATGATCAAACTCTGGTTATTGGCGACTCTGTTTTGAGAAATGTGAAGTTAGCGACACCAGCAACCATAGTCAATTGTCTTCCGGGGGCCAGAGCAGGCGACTTTGAAGGAAATTTGAAACTGCTGGCTAAGGCTAAGCGTAAATTTGGTAAGATTGTAATTCACGTCGGCATTAATGACACCCAGTTACGCCAATCGGAGGTCACTAAAATTAACATTGAATCGATGTGTAACTTTGCAAAAACAATGTCGGACTCTGTAGTTTTCTCTGGGCCCCTCCCCAGTCGGACCGGGAGTGACATGTTTAGCCGCATGTTCTCCTTGAATTGCTGGCTGTCTGAGTGGTGTCCAAAAAATGAGGTGGGCTTCATAGATAAATGGCAAAGCTTCTGGGGAAAACCTGGTCTTGTTAGGAGAGACGGCATCCATCCCACTTTGGATGGAGCAGCTCTCATTTCTAGAAATCTGGCCAATTTTCTTAAATCCTCCAAACCGTGACTATCCAGGGTTGGGACCAGGAAGCAGAGTTGTAGTCTTACACACCTCTCTGCAGCTTCTCTCCCCCTGCCATCCCCTCATTACCCCATCCCCGTAGAGATGGTGCCTGCTCCCAGACCACCAATAACCAGCAAAAATCTATTTAAGCATAAAAATTCAAAAAGAAAAAATAATATAGCACCTTCAAATGCACCACAGACTAAAACAGTTAAATGTGGTCTATTAAACATTAGGTCTCTCTCTTCTAAGTCCCTGTTAGTAAATGATATAATAATTGATCAACATATTGATTTATTCTGCCTTACAGAAACCTGGTTACAGCAGGATGAATATGTTAGTTTAAATGAGTCAACACCCCCCAGTCACACTAACTGCCAGAATGCTCGTAGCACGGGCCGAGGCGGAGGATTAGCAGCAATCTTCCATTCCAGCTTATTAATTAATCAAAAACCCAGACAGAGCTTTAATTCATTTGAAAGCTTGACTCTTAGTCTTGTCCATCCAAATTGGAAGTCCCAAAAACCAGTTTTATTTGTTATTATCTATCGTCCACCTGGTCGTTACTGTGAGTTTCTCTGTGAATTTTCAGACCTTTTGTCTGACTTAGTGCTTATCTCAGATAAGATAATTATAGTGGGCGATTTTAACATCCACACAGATGCTGAGAATGACAGCCTCAACACTGCATTTAATCTATTATTAGACTCAATTGGCTTTGCTCAAAATGTAAATGAGTCCACCCACCACTTTAATCATATCTTAGATCTTGTTCTGACTTATGGTATGGAAATTGAAGACTTAACAGTATTCCCTGAAAACTCCCTTCTGTCTGATCATTTCTTAATAACATTTACATTTACTCTGATGGACTACCCAGCAGTGGGGAATAAGTTTCATTACGCTAGAAGTCTTTCAGAAAGCGCTGTAACTAGGTTTAAGGATATGATTCCTTCTTTATGTTCTCTAATGCCATATACCAGCACAGTGCAGAGTAGCTACCTAAACTCTGTAAGTGAGATAGAGTATCTCGTCAATAGTTTTACATCCTCATTGAAGACAACTTTGGATGCTGTAGCTCCTCTGAAAAAGAGAGCTTTCAATCAGAAGTGCCTGACTCCGTGGTATAACTCACAAACTCGCAGCTTAAAGCAGATAACCCGTAAGTTGGAGAGGAAATGGCGTCTCACTAATTTAGAAGATCTTCACTTAGCCTGGAAAAAGAGTCTGTTGCTCTATAAAAAAGCCCTCCGTAAAGGTAGGACATGTTACTACTCATCACTAATTGAAGAAAATAAGAACAACCCCAGGTTTCTTTTCAGCACTGTAGCCAGGCTGACAAAGAGTCAGAGCTCTATTGAGCCGAGTATTCCTTTAACTTTAACTAGTAATGACTTCATGACTTTCTTTGCTAATAAAATTTTAACTATTAGAGAAAAAATTACTCATAACCATCCCAAAGACGTATCGTTATCTTTGGCTGCTTTCAGTGATGCCAGTATTTGGTTAGACTCTTTCTCTCAGATTGTTCTGTCTGAGTTATTTTCATTAGTTACTTCATCCAAACCATCAACATGTCTATTAGACCCCATTCCTACCAGGCTGCTCAAGGAAGCCCTACCATTATTTAATGCTTCGATCTTAAATATGATCAATCTATCTTTATTAGTTGGCTATGTACCACAGGCTTTTAAGGTGGCAGTAATTAAACCATTACTTAAAAGCCATCACTTGACCCAGCTATCTTAGCTAATTATAGGCCAATCTCCAACCTTCCTTTTCTCTCAAAAATTCTTGAAAGGGTAGTTGTAAAACAGCTAACTGATCATCTGCAGAGGAATGGTCTATTTGAAGAGTTTCAGTCAGGTTTTAGAATTCATCATAGTACAGAAACAGCATTAGTGAAGGTTACAAATGATCTTCTTATGGCCTCAGACAGTGGACTCATCTCTGTGCTTGTTCTGTTAGACCTCAGTGCTGCTTTTGATACTGTTGACCATAAAATTTTATTACAGAGATTAGAGCATGCCATAGGTATTAAAGGCACTGCGCTGCGGTGGTTTGAATCATATTTATCTAATAGATTACAATTTGTTCATGTAAATGGGGAATCTTCTTCACAGACTAAGGTTAATTATGGAGTTCCACAAGGTTCTGTGCTAGGACCAATTTTATTCACTTATACATGCTTCCCTTAGGCAGTATTATTAGACAGCATTGCTTAAATTTTCATTGTTACGCAGATGATACCCAGCTTTATCTATCCATGAAGCCAGAGGACACACACCAATTAGCTAAACTGCAGGATTGTCTTACAGACATAAAGACATGGATGACCTCTAATTTCCTGCTTTTAAACTCAGATAAAACTGAAGTTATTGTACTTGGCCCCACAAATCTTAGAAACATGGTGTCTAACCAGATCCTTACTCTGGATGGCATTACCCTGACCTCTAGTAATACTGTGAGAAATCTTGGAGTCATTTTTGATCAGGATATGTCATTCAAAGCGCATATTAAACAAATATGTAGGACTGCTTTTTTGCATTTACGCAATATCTCTAAAATTAGAAAGGTCTTGTCTTAGAGTGATGCTAAAAAACTAATTCATGCATTTATTTCCTCTAGAATGGACTATTGTAATTCATTATTATCAGGTTGTCCTAAAAGTTCCCTGAAAAGCCTTCAGTTAATTCAAAATGCTGCAGCTAGAGTACTAACGGGGACTAGAAGGAGAGAGCATATCTCACCCATATTGGCCTCTCTTCATTGGCTTCCTGTTAATTCTAGAATAGAATTTAAAATTCTTCTTCTTACTTATAAGGTTTTGAATAATCAGGTCCCATCTTATCTTAGGGACCTCATAGTACCATATCACCCCAATAGAGCGCTTTGCTCTCAGACTGCAGGCTTACTTGTAGTTCCTAGGGTTTGTAAGAGTAGAATGGGAGGCAGAGCCTTCAGCTTTCAGGCTCCTCTCCTGTGGAACCAGCTCCCAATTCAGATCAGGGAGACAGACACCCTCTCTACTTTTAAGATTAGGCTTAAAACTTTCCTTTTGCTAAAGCTTATAGTTAGGGCTGGATCAGGTGACCCTGAACCATCCCTTAGTTATGCTGCTATAGACTTAGACTGCTGGGGGGTTCCCATGATGCACTGAGTGTTTCTTTCTCTTTTTGCTCTGTGTGCACCACTCTGCATTTAATCATTAGTGATTGATCTCTGCTCCCCTCCACAGCATGTCTTTTTCCTGGTTCTCTCCCTCAGCCCCAACCAGTCCCAGCAGAAGACTGCCCCTCCCTGAGCCTGGTTCTGCTGGAGGTTTCTTCCTGTTAAAAGGGAGTTTTTCCTTCCCACTGTCGCCAAGTGCTTGCTCACAGGGGGTCGTTTTGACCGTTGGGGTTTTTACGTAATTATTGTATGGCCTTGCCTTACAATATAAAGTGCCTTGGGGCAACTGTTTGTTGTGATTTGGTGCTATATAAATAAAATTGATTGATTGATTGATTGATAAGTATCAGTGAAATTGTGGCGAGCTGGACATGTCCAAACCTGTCCTCTGACACGCCGAAACGGAGGTGTTCCTTTGTCTCGCTTCCAAAGCGAATCGGTCTTTACGCGCAAAGCCTCCGCGCGGCTTTCCATGACAAAATCTCTTGTTAAAAGTGAAATCTGCCGGAAAATGGCTGATGTCCAGCTCTTGTGATAACCAGAGAAAGAGCACACGACGGTCTCGTATCCACATAGCCATCCATTTAGAAATGGTCCGGTGGCTTGTGCTGTGTCGTTGCAGCTCGGAGCGCGGCGCGCCGCGCGAGGCGCACCGAGCGTCCTTAAAGGGGTCCTTAAAGCTGTAGTAACAGACCTTATTCTCTGTGAAGCCTGTAAATATTTCACCGAAAGCCAGATAAACAGCTTCTGAAAAAATTCTGATGGAAAAAAAGTCCTTTTCATTTCGCCATTTCCAGACAATGAAAATCCGACGAGGGGGCGGGACCACTCCTTCCACAAGGTGTGCTCACAGACGAATGACGTCACGAGGGTTCAAGCATGTCTGACATAAAAACATATGAATGAAATCCATATAGTTTTTGAAAAAAATCAAAAGGTACGTTACTTTATTGACAGACCTTGTACATATATATATATATGTGTGTGTGTGTGTGTGTGTGTGTGTACTGCACAGGACATGTATGTGGCTGTATATACGACGTGTGTGTGTGTGTGTGTGTGTGTGTGTGTATGTATGTATGTATGTATTTAAGAGATGGAAGGAAGTTGATTATGTTATTTACTTAAGGACAAGGGGTGGGAGCAAATAAGTTTTACTTCTCACTCCTTTTTGAATGTTCATTTGATTAGATTTTCTTTATAAATTTTAGATTATTATTATTGTTATTTATTTATTTATTTTTCTCTTGAAAGGAAACGTCATTTTTTCCTTGTTTTTTGTTTTTGTGCCTTGACATTCAAAATAAACATTTCAAACAAAAACAAAAGGGAAACAATAACCTCTGATTTGACCTTGACTTTAGACCTGTGACTTTGACATGACCTGTATTGTGAGAAGATGTTCCATTATCCACCAAATTTGACGGAAATTCATATTTGTGTTTGGAAGGTTTTGCCATAGGAAATCACTGACTATTGATTTGACCTTGAACTTAGACCTATGATCTTGGCATGAACTGTGTTGTGAAAGGACAGTTCACTAACTTTATCTATCAAATATGAATAAAATCGCTCATTGCGTTTTGAAGATATTGCCATGGGCACGCAAACAAATAGTGAAATCATAGAGTGATTATCCCAATGTAGGAAGAAACTGCTACACTTGTTTCATGCACAACATGAAGAAGGTTCTGCCCTCATTTTATCAGCACACACTTCAATTGCTTTAGTACAGAGGACTCCCCTCTTACTTAATGCAAATGGGGCAAGCCTTGAATCTTGCAAATAATCCTTCACCTCTGTCATTCTGTTGTTTTACATAAGTGCTGTAAAATGATCGTCTGTGCGATTAGCACACAAAGACCTGCTAATGTCTCGTGTTGCACTCACAGTGCACATCCTCCTTTTAATCCATAACCTCTTAAGTCGCCATAACTGCCTTATTCATGCATGCTAAAAGTGAAACCAGTAAGGATGCAAAGGCAACCTCTACCGTTTACACACATTCACAGTGTTCATATCAAGTGGTGAAGAGTAGAGAATTGAGTGTGTGGATAAGAGCAATATCAACCATCAATTAAAGTAGGAGATGGGAAGTAAGGCAATTAAATGTTGACCTTGAGAGCTTTGAGTGGGCAGAGATGTAGAATCAATAGCATAAAAAACATAAACGCGTGTTTGAAAGGTAGAAGCTATGAAACATGACATTCATGCTATGATTTACACAACCTAGGTAACATTACCTGTATGTAAATGTCAGCTTACTGGTATGGTCATCTGACATTTGACCAGTGATCATGACCTTCAACCAAATGATTGACCTCTGGCTGACCTTCTTGCCACTGGAATTCTATAATCCACCTAAGTGTGCATTGTGTGTGTGTGTCGCATTGTTATTTGACATAAATTTGGTAGAAATCAAGACAAGCTCCCAGGTGGAGTCGGCTAACAAACCGACAGGCAGACATGACATCGGCCTAAGAGATTGAACTTTGGCACATATGACCTTGCCTGTGCAATTCCAGAACCCACCTTCCATATGTGTACCAGGTCTGGTGCAAATCAGAGTGGAAGATGTCAATTTTGACCTTGAAACCCAAAGACCTTCACCACAGTGATTTACTTTGAATAAATTTGATCTTACCTGTGCAGTTCCAGAACGCACCTAAAAATGTGCACATGTTTATCAGACATAGAGTGAAAAATAAAAATTTTGACTCTGACCAAAATGATTGACCATTGGCAAATCTGATCCCATCCGAGCAATTCCAGAACCTACCTGTCAAATTTGGTGAAAATCTTAAATCTTAAATTTGGTGAAAAACTTAAATTTTGACATTTGACCCAACTACCTTAATTTCGGTGATATAAATGGTAAATAATAAATGGACTGCATTTATATAGCGCTTTTTCATCTGCATCAGACGCTCAAAGCGCTTTACAATTATGCCTCACATTCACCCCGATGTCAGGGTGCTGCCATACAAGGCGCTCACTACACACCGGGAACAATAGGGGATTAAAGGCCCAAGGCCCTTAGTGATTTTCCAGTCAAGCGGGGATTTGAACCCATGATCTTCTGGACTCAAGCCCAACACCATAACCACTAGACCATCACCTCCCCAATATACATATATTATATATATACATTTCATAAATTTGATCTCACTGTGGCCAATTCCAGAACCCACCTCCATATGTATGCTATGTTTAGTGGAGATCAGAGTGAAAGAAAAATTGTATTGTACAGCGGCGGCTAGCATTGGGCTGAGTCGGGCCTACAGCGGCAGCCAGCACCGGGCTGAGGCGGGCCTCAAATCACAGGCCAGGATCTAACAACAACCTGCTACATCATGGGACCAAAGAAAAATATGGCCACACTTGAAGAAGAATTAGATGAAATCAAGAAATCACTAAACTTCATGTCAGATGAGCTGGGTAAAGTGGTTAAACAGCAAATGTTGCTTGATTTGATAGGTGAAATCAAGCAGCTGAGGAACATAATAAAGGAAAAGGACAATAAAATCAATGACTTGGAAAGAAGGATTGAAGATTTGGAGCAATACACAAGAATGGATGATGTAATCATAAATGGTTTAGACACTACTCATTGGAGTTATTGTTGTGTGGGCCGCTGAAGAGGAGGTACTGCTGGCCCACCACCAGAGGGCGCCCTGCCTGAAGTGCGGGCTTCAGGCACGAGAGGGCGCCGGAGCAACCGGGAGTGGCAGCTGTCACTCATCAACAACACCAGCTGTCACTCATCATCATCAACCACATCTCCATAAGAGCCGGGCAGCATCTTCACCTCACTGCTGAGAAATCGTCTACCGATCAGGTAAACTGCTCAGCCCGTGTAAACTCTACAGTAGTAACGTCTTTACTTCTGTGTGTAATCCCTGCTTTTGCAGACGAACCTTTTTGTACGCTAAGGAGTAGTCGTGTGTTGGGGGAGCTGGCGTACTCCGCTCCTTGGTTGTGGACTGCTAAGTGTACCATCAGGATCTGCAGTTAGTTCGGGAGTATAGTGGTTAAGAGGTGGAGTGTTTTCCACCATTGTTCTGAACTGTTTGTTGGGTGTTCACGCACCCACCATCACCTGTCTGTTCTTCCTGCCAGCAGTACCCGATCTGACAGCTGGAGGCAGTAGCCACCTGGGGACCCAGCGCTTGGTGGCTCCGGGGTGCTTCAGATCTGGTGGAAGTGGAAGGCGTGTGGGATCCGGCTCTTTTCTGGACGGGTGTCTTCTATCCTCGAGCCTGCCCACACGACAGCGTGCCTAATTGACTGTTAATCTCAATTGTGTTGTCTGTTGCTCTGTTGTGCACATTCACAACATCAAATTGTTATATTTTGGCTTATTCCATTGTCCGTTCATTTGCGCCCCCTGTTGTGGGTCCGTGTCCCTACACTTTCACAACAGGATTTCTCGGCCAGCGTCATGGATCCCGAGGGGCGTCAACCATCGCTTGAACCGCCAATGGAAACACAGGGTGCACAGGCGTCGGCAGGAGGCGTGTTAGGTGTGCTGCAGCACACCTTAACTGCCTTCACTGCTCGGTTGGATTTAGTAACCGAGCAGAACGTCATACTCAATCGGAGGATGGAGGCTCTCACCGCCCAGGTGGAAGCGCGCACGCAGGGCACTGCTGCAGCACCTCCTCCTGCTGACCGAGCACAAAATACAGACATTCCAGTGGTGATTCAAAGAACCCCCCCCCCCCATCCCCTGAAGCATACATAAGCCCACCGGAACCGTACGGAGGTTGTGTCGAGACGTGCACAGACTTCTTAATGCAGTGTTTGCTCGTCTTTGCACAACGTCCCGTCATGTACACGTCAGATGCTAGCCGGGTGGCTTATGTCATTAATTTGCTTTGAGGAGAGGCACGAGCCTGGGCTACGGCGCTCTGGGAGCAAAATTCACGGCTCCTAACGACATATACTGGGTTTGTGAGGGAGTTTAAACAAGTGTTTGATCATCCCAATAGAGGCGAGACCGCTTCGACCGTGCTGCTGTCAATGAGACAGGGACGTCGGAGTGCAGCCGAGTATGCAGTCGACTTCCGCATCGCGGCTGCGAGGTCCGGCTGGAATAACGTTGCACTCCGCGCCGCCTTCGTGCCGCCGGTCCTGAAGGAGCACCTGCTGGCTAAGGATGAGCCGCGGGATTTTGACGGGCTTGTCAATCTGGTTATACAGTTAGACAACCGGTTAGAAGAACACTGTCGGGAGCGGGGCGAAGGGCGTGGCCGGGCGCGAGCCGTCCCTCTTCCTTCCGGATATGAAAGGGTGCCACCGTCCCCACGCTCCACAGTCGGAGAGCTCCGTGGAGTTACAGCTCCCCCTGCTGACAAAGCTATGGACACGAGCAGGGCTAAAGTAAAATCAAATGACAGACAACGGAGGCTGGCTCGCAGAGAATGTTTTTTCTGTGGCTCTCAGGAGCACATACAAAGGAACTGCCCCAAGCGGTTAAACTTCAATGCCCGCCCTTAGAGACTGGGTTAAGGGTGGGCCATAACATACACTGGGAGAGATCCCATAGATCTGCACGCATCCCAGTGACGATCCTGAGTGGGGATCTTACCCTTCACGCTCCAGCACTGGTGGACACGGGGTCTGAAGGGAATCTGCAGGACAGCAGATGGGCCAGGGAGGTAGGGCTCCCTCTAGTGGCTCTACCTTCCCCATTGAAGGTACGTGCACTAGATGGCACCCTTCTCCCATTAATCACACACCGGACACCTCCTTTGACTTTGGTGGTGTCTGGAAATCACAGGGAGGAGATTGTGTTCTATGTAACACCTTCTACCTCCCGAGTGATTTTGGGATTTCCATGGATGTTAAAGCACAATCCCCGGATTGATTGGCCATCTGGGGTAGTGACGCAGTGGAGCGACACCTGCCACTGGGAATGTTTAGGATCCTCGGTTCCACCCGGTGTGACAGCTAATGAGGAGGTTAAAGTCCCCCCCAATCTGTCAGCGGTGCCTGAGGAGTACCATGATCTTGCTGACGTTTTCAGCAAAGATCTGGCACTCACTCTTCCCCCGCACCGTCCGTACGATTGTGCCATTGATTTGATCCCAGGCGCTGAGTACCCGTCCAGCAGGCTGTACAACCTCTCTCGTCCTGAGCGCGAATCAATGGAGACCTACATCTGGGACTCCTTAGCTGCCGGGTTGATCCGGAACTCCACCTCCCCGATGGGTGCAGGTTTCTTTTTCGTGGGCAAAAAGGACGGCGGACTCCGTCCATGCATAGACCACAGAGGGCTGAACGAAGTCACGGTTCGTAATCGATACCCGCTGCCTCTGTTAGATTCCGTGTTCACGCCCCTGCATGGAGCCCAAATCTTCACCAAATTAGATCTTAGGAACGCGTATCACCTGGTTCGGATCCGGAAGGGAGACGAGTGGAAGATGGCATTTAACACCCCGTTAGGTCACTTGGATGCCTCTGACTCAGGGATAGGAGCTGTGTTGTCCCAGAGCGGAGAGTCCAATAAGGTTCTCCATCCTTGTGCCTATTTTTCCCGTAGGTTGACCCCGGCAGAGCAGAACTACGACGTCAGCAATCGGGAACTCCTAGCGGTGAAAGAGGCTCTTGAGGAGTGGCGACACCTGTTGGAGGGAGCTATGGAGCTCTTCACGGTTTTCACGGACCATCGGAACCTGGAGTACATCCGGACCGTGAAGCGTCTGAACCCCAGGCAAGCCCGCTGGTCACTGTTCTTCGGGCGTTTTGACTTCCGGATTACCTACCGCCCCGGGACCAAAAACCAGTGATCTGACGCCCTGTCCCGGGTCCATGAAGAGGAAGTCAAGGTCGAGCTGTCAGATCCACCGGAACCTATAATCTCCGAGTCCACTATCGTGGCAGCCCTCACCTGGGACGTGGAGAAGACCGTCCGGGAGGCCCTGGCACGGAACCCGGACCCGGGGACCGGCCCAAAGAACAGACTCTATGTCCCACCAGAGGCCAGAGCTGCTGTCCTGGACTTCTGTCACGGGTCCAAGCTTTCCTGTCACCCAGGGGTGCAAAGAACCATGGCAGTGGTCCGGCAGCGCTTCTGGTGGGCGTCTATGGAAGCCGACATCCAGGAGTATGTCCAGGCCTGCACCACCTGCGCCAGGGGAAAAGCAGACCACCAACGGGCACAGGGTTTCCTCCAGCCGTTACCTGTGCCCCACCGCCCCTGGTCCCACATTGACCTGGACTTTGTCACGGGCCTCCCGCCATCCCAGGGCATGACCACCATCCTGACGATAGTGGACCGGTTCTCCAAGGCGGCCCACTTCGTGGCCCTCCCGAAGCTCCCTACGGCCCAGGAGACTGCAGACCTCCTGGGCCACCACGTCGTACGTCTGCATGGGATTCCATCCGATGGCATCTCTGACCGTGGTCTCCAGTTCTCCTCGCAAGTCTGGAGGAGTTTTTGTAGGGAACTGGGGGCCACCGTGAGCCTCTCGTCCGGGTACCATCCCCAGACCAACGGACAGGTAGAGCGGGCCAACCAGGAATTGGAACAGGCCCTTCGTTGTGTGACCTCGGCGCACCCGACGGCCTGGAGCAACCATCTGGCCTGGATTGAGTACGCACACAACAGCCAAGTTTCATCTGCTATCGGCCTCTCCCCATTTGAGGTGTGTTTGAGGTACCAGCCCCCATTGGTTCCGCTTGTGGAGGGAGAGGTCGGGGTGCCCTCGGTCCAGGCCCATCTGAGGAGGTGCCGTCGGGTGTGGCGCTCTGCCCGCTCTGCCCTGCTCAAAGCCTGGATGAGGGCCAAGGCCCATGCAGACCGTCGGCGATCCCCGGCCCCTGCATACCAGCCCTGCAGGAGGTTTGGCTATCAACGAAGGACATGCCATTACAGGTAGACTCACAGAAACTGAAGGACCAGTACATCGGCCCCTTCTTTTTCTTTCTTTCTTTCTTTTTAATATTTATTTCATTCATTTAAAAGAAAAACAGAAAAGCAAAAAACAAAAGCACCACAATACCAGAATGAAAAGGAGCAGAAAGAAGAACAAGTCTTATGATTTCTGCCCCTTTTAACAATACAATCTTTCAATATACAGCATCATAGTCAACATTATTTAACAGATTGCATTTCTTTAACTTGTCACATACCACTGACCCATTTCATAATTATGACCATTAATTAATAGATTACATCACTGACAGGTTATATTTAAACTTAAGACACTCCAAACATTATTAACAGTTTACTTTTTTTTTTTTGACTTTCTTGCAGCCCACTGACTTACTTCATAGTTTCATACTTACTTAATACATCTAATTTAATATGTTTTTTAAATAATTTAAGTGACCTTAATTCTTTAATTTCTTTATTAAGATTGTTCCATAATTTGACACCATTTACTGCAATACTCCTTTCCTTTACTTTGGTTCTAAATCTTGGTTTTTTAAAGACTTCTATTCCTTTCAATTTATAACTACTTACTCTTTTTTCAAACATATTTTGAATGTTTGTTGGTAAAGTATTTTTATTAACTTGGTACATCGTTTGTAATATTTTCAAATCAACTAAATCATGAAATTTAAGTACCCTATACTTAATAAACAATGGATTAGATGGATCTCTAAAACCACTGTTACTAATCACTTTTAAAGCTCTTTTCTGCAAAATAAATAAAGGTTGTATATAGGTTGTATATGTTGATCCCCAGATTTCTACACAGTAAGTTAAATATGGGACAATCAATGAATTGTACAATGTTAATAAACCATAACTATTTAATGAATATTTTACTTTATGCAAAACAGCAATGGCTTTCGCTATTTTTCCTTTTATGTAATTTATGTGTGACTTCCATGTAAGATCTTCATCAATCATGATTCCTAAAAATTTCATTTCTTTTACCCTTTGTATATCCATTCCATCTATTTGTAATGACACATTATTTTCTTTCGCTCTATCATTAAACAATATGAAATTTGTCTTATTAATATTTAGTGACAATCTGTTTATATCAAACCAATGTTTAACTTTTTCCAACTCTGTATTTATCACTTGTGCTACTTCCTGTATATCTGATCCAGAGTAAAACAGCGTTGTATCATCAGCAAATAAAATGCTGCCAAGCACATTGGATACATTCACAAAATCATTGATATACAAAATAAACAGTTTGGGTCCAAGTACCGATCCTTGTGGTACTCCATAAATAATGTTACACAATTCTGATTTGGTATTATTTATCTGAACAAACTGTTTTCTATTTTCTAAGTAGCTTTTTACCCACTGATGTGCAACACCTCTTATTCCATATTGTTGTAACTTGTGGAGCAATCTTGAGTGGTCTATAACATCAAAAGCCTTTTTCAGGTCAATAAAAATACTTACAAAATAATCCTTATTATCTATTGTTGTTGATATTTTCTCTATTAGTTCCATAATTGCCATAGCTGTCGAATGTTTTGTTCTGAATCCATACTGAGCATTATTTAAAATATGATGTTTCTCAATAAATTTATCCAATCTTGTTACAAAAACTTTTTCCATAATTTTAGAAAACTGTGGAAGCAATGATACTGGCCTGTAATTAGAAAAATTATGTTTGTCTCCATTTTTATATAATGGGACTACCTTAGCAATTTTCATTTCATCTGGAAAAACCCCAGTTGACAGAGACAGATTACAAATATAAGTAAATGGTTCAATAACAATTTCTATTATACTTTTTACAGTCATCATGTCTAAATCTTCATGGTCAGTTGATCTTTTGCTTACACAGTTTTTTACAATATTTCTTATTTCATCTTTTTCCACATTGTCCAGGAAAATACTATTGACCGTATTTACCAATGTACATAATTTATCTTCTATTATTGGTTTATTTCCCACCAGACTTGACCCTACATTTGAAACATAATCATTAAACCCATTTGCAACTTCTTTTATATCATATATCTCTTTATTTTCCTTAACAAAGTAATTTGGAATAGTTTCTTTCGTTCCATCACTATCAATCACACTTTTTATAATTCCCCATGTTACCCTCATATTATCTTTACTCTTATTTAGTTTTTCACTGTAATAATCTTTTTTTGTTTCCTAATTATTGTTAATAGTTTATTTTTATATTTTTTGTATTTATGTTCTGATTCCTTTGTTTGCAATTTTAAAAAGCACCTGTATAAATAGTTTTTCTTTGCACAAGCATTTTTTATTCCCTTTGTCAGCCATGGTTTATTTACTCTTTTCTTACTAATTTCAATTAATTTACAATTTTTATTGTATGATTTCATCAATATTTTCATAAATGAGTTATATGCTACATTAACATCACTGACATAAACTTCTTCCCAGTTTTGATTTTAAGGTCATATTTTAATGCCTCTAAGGCTTTTACTGACTTATCTCTTTTAAAGTTTATATCAGTTTTTTTGTTGTACCTATTTTTATATTTAAATATTGAAAAAATTGGTAAATGGTCGCTAATATCTGTCATGAAGATCCCATTCTTGATCTCCATCATCAAGATCCTCAGCCCCGCCGCGGTGAAGCTGAGGCTGCCAGCTTCACTGCGGATACATCCTGTTTTTCATGTCTCCCGGATCAAGCCTCACCACACCTCTTCCCTCTGTACCCCCGGACCGGCGCCGCCTCCTGCCGAGATCATCGACGGGGAGCCCGCGTGGACAGTTCGCCGGCTCCTGGACGTCCGTCGTAAGGGCCGGGGGTTCCAGTATCTGGTGGACTGGGAGGGTTATGGACCCGAAGAGCGCTCCTGGGTGAAGAGGAGCTTCATCCTGGACCCGGCCCTCCTGGCCGACTTCTACACCCGTCACCCGGACAAGCCTGGTCGGGCGCCAGGAGGCGCCCGTTGAGGGGGGGTCCTGTTGTGTGGGCCGCTGAAGAGGAGGTACTGCTGGCCCACCACCAGAGGGCGCCCTGCCTGAAGTGCGGGCTTCAGGCACGAGAGGGCGCCGGAGCAACCGGGAGTGGCAGCTGTCACTCATCGACAACACCAGCTGTCACTCATCATCATCAACCACATCTCCATAAGAGCCAGGCAGCATCTTCACCTCACTGCCGAGAAATCGTCTACCGATCAGGTAAACTGCTCAGCCCGTGTAAACTCTACAGTAGTAACGTCTTTACTTCTGTGTGTAATCCCTGCTTTTGCAGACGAACCTTTTTGTACGCTAAGGAGTAGTCGTGTGTTGGGGGAGCTGGCGTACTCCGCTCCTCGGTTGTAGACTGCTAAGTGTACCATCAGGATCTGCAGTTACTTCGGGAGTATAGTGGTTAAGAGGTGGAGGTGTTTTCCACCATTGTTCTGAACTGTTTGCTGGGTGTTCGCGCACCCACCATCACCTGTCTGTTCTTTCTGCCAGCAGTACCCGATCTGACAGCCGGAGGCAGTGGCCACCTGGGGACCCAGCGCTTGGTGGCTCCGGGGTGCTTCAGATCCGGTGGAAGTGGAAGGCGTGTGGGATTTGTGTTTCTGGAAGGGTGTCTTCTATCCTCGAGCCTGCCCACACGACACCGTGCCTAATTGACTGTTAATCTCAATTGTGTTGTCTGTTGCTCTGTTGTGCACATTCACAACATTAAATTGTTATATTTTGGCTTATTCCATTGTCCGTTCATTTGCACCCCCTGTTGTGGGTCCGTGTCCCTACACTTTCACAACAGTTATGCCAGTATTACAGCTGGCAAGTGCAAGGACGGGGAGGACGCACCATCAGAGGAGCTGCAAACACTGGAATGGCAAGTAATGCAATTTCTTGAAAGCAAAGAGATAAGAATTTATCCAAACAGTCTTGCAGCACGCCATAAACTTCCTCGCCAGAACAGCAAGACAAAACCAGCAATTGTGGTTCGTTTTGTGAATCGAAAGCATAAAATTGACCTGTTGAGACAAGCAAAATATCTGAAAGGAACTGGTGTGTACATAAATGAACATCTAACAAAAAAGAATGCTGAAATTGCCAGACAGGCAAGGTTCCTGAGAAAACTGAACAAAATTCAAGCAATGTGGACAAGAAACGGCAAAGTAATGATCCGACTGAAGGGAACACCACAGGAAGCAAAGGTGATTGTGATAAGAGAACTAAAAGAACTTGATCAATATGAATGAGAACATGCTCAGTATTCAGGGAGTATCATTGACAAGAATTCTGTGATTGATGGAGAGTGATATTTACACTAAAACACGGTCACATATGATAGTATAGTAGAGGATTTAGATAACAAGATATATAACATAGGGATACAGATCACAATTTATCAATCCTTGAAAGTAATAACTGTGATTAATATACTGAGGAGCAGTTTATGAATAAGATAATGATGAAGGGTAACCTATTCATTATTCACTTTAATAGCAGAAATTTAAATTGTAATTTATCTAAAATAGAAGATTACTTAAAATAGTTTAAAGACAATTTTACTATAATTGCTGTGTCTGAAACCTGGATAAAGAATGATGAGTTAGATGAACTTCAGATCGAAGGATATGATTTATATAATGTAAATAGAAAAAATAAAAGAGGTGGGGGGGGGGGGGTAGCTTTGTATATCAACTCATCCGTGAGGTGCAAAGTCGTTAGCAATATGACATCAGTGGTTGATAATATAATGGAAATTATAACTGTGGAAATAGTAAACGAGAAATCAAAAAATGTACTTGTGAGCTGTGTCTATAGAGCACCAGGAACTAAGGATTCATTGACATTATAACAGAACTGTTTGACCAAATCCAAGCCAAAGAAGTGTTTTTGTGTGGTGATTTCAACATCGATATGGATAGTGGACTTCACTCTTTTGATGTTTTTACTGATACAATGTTTAGTTTGGGTCTAGTTCCAATGATATCAAAACCAACAAGAATCACATCTCAGAGTGAGACTATAATTGACAATATGTTTACTAATATAATCGTTGGAAAAGTAGTGAGCGGAATCTTAATAACGGATGTGAGTGATCACTTACCTGTGTTTGCTATATATGAAAAAAAATTGCTATAATATTAAGGAAACCACCAATAAAATAAAAGTCAGAGACTGATCCGAAAAAGCATTACAGGCACTAAAGGAAGACCTTAAAAGCCAGAATTGGGATGGAATATTTGTAAATGATGTCAATGAAGCATATGATGCATTTATGAAAATTTTCACAATGTTGTATCATAAAAACTGTAAACTGATTTTGCCAGGAGGGATGCTGTTGACAAACCATGGATGACTAAAGGGTTAAGAAATGCCTGCAAAAAGAAAAATAATTTATATAAATGTTACTTAAAATCAAGGTCACGAGATGATGAGATTAGATATAAGAGGTATAAAAATAAACTAGTAGAGATAATAAAAAAGCACAAAAAGGAATATTATGGTAAATTACTTGATAAAAATAGGAAAAACATTAGAGCTACATGGAGAGTAATTAATAATGTAATAAAAAAATCACAAAGAGAAACCAGCGATTCCAAATTATTTTGTGAAAGAAAATGTATGCATACAAGATAAGACAAAAATAGTGAATAGTTTTAATGATTTTTTTGTAAGGGTGGGCCCAAATTTAGCGGCTAATATTCCAAAAACAAAGGGTGATACTGCAGTTGGAAGTCTAATCATGGACAATGTGAACAGCATCTTTCTTGGCAAGGTTGAAAAGGAAGAGATACTGAACGTCGTGGGTGGTTGTGCAAGCAAGAGATCAACAGATTGTCATGATCAAGACATGTTTCTAATTAAGAACATTATTGAATCAGTCATTGTACCATTTACTTATATTTGTAATCTGTCATTTTCAACGGGAACTTTTCCTGATAGCATGAAAACAGCTAAGGTAATTCCACTATATAAAAGTGGGGATAAACATGTTTTTTCTAATTACAGACCAGTTTCCTTGCTTCCACAATTTTCCAAGATATTAGAGAAATTATTTGTAAATCGATTGGATAAGTTCCTTGATAAATATAACATTCTAAGTAATAGTCAGTATGGTTTTCGAACTAGTCACTCTACAGCCATGGCAATTATGGAACTAACTGAAGAAATATGCACTGCAATAGACAGTAAGGATTTTTTTTTGTGAGCATTTTTGTGGACTTCAAAAAAGCTTTTGATACCGTTGACCATACTTTACCTTTTCAAAAATTAAATATGGAATCAGAGGGGTTGCTCACAAATGGGTATCAAGGTGTCTAGTCAACAGAAAACAGTTTGTACAGGTAAACGATGTAAGATCTGGATTATTAAGTGTTACCTGTGGGGTACCTCAGGGGTCGGACCTTGGACCAAAACTTTTTACACTGTATGTCAATGATATTGTTAATGTATCTAAGATGTTACATTGTATTCTGTTTGCTGATGATACCACATTTTTCTATTCTGATAAAAATTTACACCATGTGTTGAGAGTATGTTATGTGGGCCGCCAGAAGAGGAGGTACTGCTGGCCCACCACCAGAGGGCGCCCTGCCTGAAGTGCGGGCTTCAGGCACGAGAGGGCGCTGCCGCCCCACAAGAGCGGCCCGGGGTGACGGCTGTCACTCAGCGGCTATGACAACTGTCACCAATCATCTGCTCCTCACCCCTAATAAAAGCAGGACGACACCTCCACCACGTTGCCGAGATATCGTTCTACCAAGGAGGTAACGTTCTCAGCCTGAGTGTTATCACTACTAACGTTGTTTCAGTGAATACGTTGTTGCAGCTGTTTTCCTGAGGAACCGGCGTATGCCGAGACTGCTTCGCTCTGCGTCCCGCCAGTTAAGTGATTGACAGTAGCTACACGAGTGTGGATTATAGGTGGAGGTGGAATAACCACCATACTTGTTACGGGGCGTACACACCCACACCTGACTGTTTTTGCTCTTCGCCACCAGTACCAGATCCGACACGCGGAGACGGTGGCCACCTGGGGACTCGGAACTTGGCGGCTCCAGTATTCTCCTGGTTCGGTGGCGGAGGAAATCGTGTGGTTCCGGTTCTTCTCCAGACGGACGTCTCCTATCGTCGAGCCTGCCCACACGACACCTTGATTGATTGATTCTGTATTCGTTCTATAATCTGCTGTGTGTAGTTGTGGCATTCACAACAGTAAAGTGTTCATATTTGACTTCTTCTATTGTCCGTTCATCCGCGCCGCCTTCGTAAACGGACTGTCGTCGGTCCTGAAGGAGCACCTGGTGGCTATGGACGAACCGCGGGAATTAGATGGGCTTATCGACCTCGTTATACGGTTAGACAATCGGTTGGAGGAACGCCGTCAGGAACGAGACGAGGGCCGTGGCCGGGCACGCACCGTCCCTCTTCCTTCCGGGTCCGAAAAAGGTCCGCCCTTCCCACGCTCCACGGCCTCTACACTCCATGTGGCTACAGCTCCCCCTGCTGACAAAGCTATGGACACGAGCAGGGCCACATTCAGACCACCGAATAGACAGCGGAGGCTCGCCCGCGGGGTGTGCTTTGTTTGCGGCTCAATCGAGCATCAATTGAGAGACTGCCCCGAGCGGTTAAACACCAACGCCCGCCCCTAGAAACTGGGCTTAGGGTGGGCCAAGACATTCACGTGAGACACACACATATTTCCACACGACTCCCAGTTACAATCCTTAGCGGGGATTTAACCCTTCAGGCCCCAGCACTGGTAGACACGGGGTCAGAAGGGAATCTGCTAGACAGCAGATGGGCCAGGGAGGTAGGGCTCCCTCTGGTGGCGCTTCCTTTGCCATTGCAGGTGCGAGCACTGGATAGCACCCTTCTCCCTTTAATCACACACAAGACACTACCAGTAACTCTGGTGGTGTCAGGGAATCATCGGGAGGAGATAGAGTTTTTTGTGACTCCCTCTACCTCCCGTGTGATTCTGGGGTTCCCATGGATGCTAAAACACAATCCCCGGATTGATTGGCCATCCGGGGTGGTGGTTCAGTGGAGCGAGACCTGCCATTGGGTGTGTTTAGGATCCTCGGTTCCTCCAGGTTCCCAGGCTAAGGAGCAGGTCAAAGTCCCTCCCAATCTGTCGGCGGTGCCGGTTGAGTACCACGATCTTGCTGACGTTTTCAGCAAGGATCTGGCACTCACCCTTCCCCCGCACCGTCCATACGATTATGCCATCGATTTGATTCCAGGCGTGGAGTTCCCGTCCAGTAGGCTGTACAACCTCTCACGACCTGAGCGCGAATCGATGGAGACCTACATCCGGGACTCATTAGCTGCCGGGCTGATCCGGAACTCCACCTCCCCGATGGGAGCGGGTTTCTTTTTTGTGGGTAAGAAAGATGGCGGTCTTCGTCCATGCATTGATTATCGGGGGCTGAACGAGATCACGGTTCGCAACCGATACCCGTTGCCTTTGTTGGATTCAGTGTTCACCCCCCTGCATGGAGCCAAAATATTCACAAAGCTGGATCTTAGGAACGCATATCACCTGGTTCAGGTCCGGAAGGGAGACGAGTGGAAGACGGCATTCAACACCCCGTTAGGTCATTTTGAGTACCTGGTCATGCCGTTCGGCCTCACTAACGCCCCCACGACGTTCCAAGCTTTGGTAAATGACGTCTTGCGGGACTTCCTGCACCGATTCGTCTTCGTATATCTGGACGATATACTCATTTTTTCTCCGGACCCTGAGACTCATGTCCGACATGTACGTCAGGTCCTGCAGCGGTTGTTGGAGAACCGGCTGTTTGTGAAGGGCGAGAAGTGTGAGTTTCACCGCACCTCTTTATCCTTCCTGGGGTTTATCATCTCCTCCAACTCCGTCGCCCCGGATCCGGCCAAGATCGCGGTGGTAAGAGACTGGTCCCAACCTACGAGCCGTAGGAAACTGCAACAGTTCCTCGGCTTCCCAAATTTTACAGGAGGTTCATTAAGGGCTATAGTCAGGTAGTTAGCCCCCTGACAGCCCTGACCTCACCAAAGATTCCCTTCACCTGGTCGGATCGGTGCAAAGCCGCGTTCAGGGAGTTGAAACTGCGCTTCTCGACTGCACCCGTCTTGGTGCAGCCCGATCCCAGTCGCCAGTTTGTGGTTGAAGTGGATGCCTCTGACTCAGGGATAGGAGCCGTGCTATCCCACAGCGGAGAGAACGATAAGGTTCTTCACCCGTGTGCCTATTTTTCCTGCAGGTTGACCCCAGCAGAACGGAACTATGACGTGGGCAATCGAGAACTCCTTGCGGTGAAAGAGGCTCTTGAGGAGTGGAGACATCTGTTGGAGGGAGCGTCAGTGCCATTCACGGTTTTTACTGACCACCGGAACCTGGAGTATATCAGGACCGCCAGGCGGCTGAACCCCATGCAAGCCCGCTGGTCACTGTTCTTCGTCCATTTTGACTTCCGGATCACCTACCGCCCCAGGACCAAGAACCAGAGGTCGGATGCCTTGTCCCGGGTGCATGAAAATGAAGTCAAAACCGAGCTGTCGGATCCACCGGAGCCCATCGTACCGGAGTCCGCTATCGTGGCCACCCTTACCTGGGACGTGGAGAAGACCGTCCGGGAGGCCCTGGCACGAAGCCCGGACCCCGGAACAGGGCCAAAGAACAAACTTTACATCCCACCAGAGGCCAGGGCTGCCATCCTGGACTTCTGTCATGGTTCCAAGCTCTCCTGCCACCCAGGGGTGCGAAGGACCGTGGCAGTGGTCTGGCAACACTTCTGGTGGGCGTCCCTGGAGGCTGACGTCCGGGAATACATCCAGGCCTGCACCACCTGTGCCAGGGGCAAGGCGGACCACAAAAAGGCACAGGGACTCCTTCAGCCGCTTCCTGTGCCTCATCGCCCCTGGTCCCACATCAGTCTGGATTTCGTCATGGGCCTCCCGCCGTCCCGGGGGTACACCACCATCCTCACGATAGTGGACCGGTTCTCCAAGACGGCCCACTTCGTGGCCCTCCCGAAGCTCCCGTCGGCCCAGGAGACAGCGGACCTCCTGGTCCACCATGTTGTACGTCTGCATGGGATACCAACAGACATCGTCTCAGATTGTGGTCCCCAGTTTTCCTCGCAGGTTTGGAGGAGTTTCTACCGGGAGCTGGGGGCCACTGTGAGCCTCTCGTCTGGGTATCATCCACAGACCAATGGACAGGCAGAACGGGCTAACCAAGAGCTGGAGCAGGCCCTGCGCTGTACGACATCCGCACACCCGACGGCTTGGAGTGAACACCTGGCCTGGATCGAGTATGCGCATAACAGCCAAGTGTCCTCTGCCACTGGCCTCTCCCCATTCAAGGTGTGTCTGGGGTACCAGCCCCCTTTGTTTCCTGTGGTGGAGGGAGAGGTCGGTGTGCCCTCGGTCCAGGCCCACCTGCGGAGATGTCGTTGGGTGTGGCGCACTGCCCGTTCGGCCTTGTTGAGGCCCCGGACGAGGGCGAAGACCCATGCAGGGGTATAGCTATCTACGAGGGACATCCCCCTCCAGGTCGATTCCCCCAAACTCGAGGACCGGTACATTGGGCCCTATAAGATCCTCAAGATCCTCAGTCCCGCCGCAGTGAGGCTCCAACTCCCGGCTTCACTGCGGATCCATCCGGTGTTTCACGTGTCGAGACTCAAACCACATCACACCTCACCCCTCTGTACGCCCGGCCCGGCGCTGCCTCCTGCCCGTATCATAGACAGGGAGCCGGCTTGGACAGTGCGCCGGCTCCTGGACGTCCAGTATTTGGTGGATTGGGAGGGGTATGGACCCGAAGAACGCTCCTGGGTGAAGAGGAGCTTCATCCTGGACCCGGCCCTCCTGGCCGATTTTTACCATCACCACCCGGACAAGCCTGGTCGGACGCCAGGAGGCGCCCGTTGAGGGGGGGGTCCTGTTGTGTGGGCCGCCAGAAGAGGAGGTAACAGCTGTCACTCAGCGGCTATGACAGCTGTCACCAATCATCTGCTCCTCACCCCTAATAAAAGCAGGACGACACCTCCACCACGTTGCCGAGATATCGTTCTACCAAGGAGGTAACGTTCTCAGCCTGAGTGTTATCACTACTAACGTTGTTTCAGTGAATACGTTGTTGCAGCTGTTTTCCTGAGGAACCGGCGTATGCCGCGACTACTTCGCTCTGCATCCCGCCAGTTAAGTGATTGACAGTAACTACACGGGTGTGGATTATAGGTGGAGGTGGAATAACCACCATACTTGTTACGGGGTGTACACACACCCACACCTGACTGTTTTTGCTCTTCGCCAGCAGTACCAGATCCGACACGCGGAGACGGTGGCCACCTGGGGACTCGGAACTTGGCGGCTCCAGTATTCTCCTGGTTCGGTGGCGGAGGAAATCGTGTGGTTCCGGTTCTTCTCCAGACGGACGTCTCCTATCGTCGAGCCTGCTCACACGACACCTTGATTGATTGATTCTGCATTCG
This sequence comes from Thalassophryne amazonica, assembly GCF_902500255.1. NCBI lineage: Eukaryota > Metazoa > Chordata > Actinopteri > Batrachoidiformes > Batrachoididae > Thalassophryne > Thalassophryne amazonica. Next base: position 27,704,454 of record NC_047119.1, read on the forward strand.
TTCTATAATCTGGTGTGTAGTTGTGGCATTCACAACAGTAAAGTGTTCATATTTGACTTCTTCTATTGTCCGTTCATTTGTGCCCCCTGTTGTGGGTCCGTGTCACTACACTTTCACAACAGAGTAGTCAAAAAAGAATTCATGGGAATAAAAACTTGGCTTGACATTAATAAATTATCGCTTAACTTTGACAAAACTAATTTTATGATATTTAGTAATAGAGATAAAAGTATGAATACCCCAATTATTATAGATGGTGTAGAAATTAAAAGAGTGACGGAAACAAAATTTCTGGGTGTCATGACTGATGAGAACCTGAGTTGGAAATCACATATTAACTATACAAAGAAAAAATTATAAAAAAAATGGTTGCTATACTACACAAAGTAAAAGAGATGTTAGATGAGAAAAGACTATATATATTATACTGTTCTATGATTGTTCCACATCTGTTCTACTGTATTGAAATATGGGGAAATGCCTGCAAAACATTTACACATTCACTTTTCATTTTACAGAAAAGAGCAATAAGGTTAATTAGTTGGAGGCATTATAGAGAACACACGAGTCCAATATTCCTGCAGTTACATTTGTTGAAATTTCATGACCTGGTTGATTACACTATTCTCCAGACAATGTTTAAGGCTCACAAAAAAATACTACCAACTAACATCCAGAACAAATTCGAAAAAAGAGAAAGCCAGTACAACTTAAAAGGAACAGAGATATTTAACAAACCAAGATTCAGAACTAAATTGAAGGAACATTGCATTTCTATCAAGGGAGTCAGTTTATGGAATAATCTGAACAATGAAATTAAACAAGCTAAATCAAGCAATATATTTAAAAAGGCAGTTAAAATTAATATGATGCAGAAATACGACCTGATGTAATAATGAAACCGCATGTATATTTTTACTATTTATTTTTCTTTTCCTTTTGTAGATATTCTGATTGTAATGTTAATAATGTGATTATTATTTAATTTGGAAGTTAATCTTCTGTAAAAAGGGGTAGATAATATAAGTTCGCTTCTTTCTACCCCCTTTCATTCAGGTGTATTGTTACGTTTGTTATGTTTTCTTTTGGAATGATTTTTGGTTGTGTGGTTGGAACTGAATGAAATAAAATGAAATGAAAAAAAAAGAAAAATTTTATTTTTTTTTCTTTCAACTACAACCACCTTGACCTTGCCAAACCCAATCCTATGAGGTAATTTTAGGTTTGACCTTTGTTCACCTACCAAGTTTATAGTGCAGCAAGTAACTGAAACAATACTTCACATGGTGATACAAGCACCAAATCCAGCACAAATTCTCCTTAGACATTGCTCTTTTGAAAAAAAAAACAAAAACAACGGGCCACTTGAATTTTCAATAGACGGCCACTTAGGGGTCAGTTGAAGAATTACACAGGGGTTAAAATATAAAAATGCTCCAATCATATTGAAAACTATACCACATTATTTATCTGTGACAAGTGACAAAGTTTTTTATTCGGCACACAAAATATTCAAATAGAAAAAAAAATGAACAATTCCACAAACAAACAAAGACAGACAGACAAAACTATGAGTCCGAAAGGGTGTGGGCTGAATCAAAGCTTATTAGCGCCCACCCCTGCTAGTACAAGTCCAACAATTCTAATCAGTCATATTTACATAAATACAAATTCACTACTACATGTCGACACACAGACATACACATCAATATACTATTCACTTATAATTATATTTATACAGTACCAGATCACAAGAAAGTCGAATCAAGGCACTTTACGCCAGTAAGGACTAACCTTACCAACCCCCAGAGCAAGCATTAGGCAACTGTGGTGAGGAAAAACTCCCTATAAGGAAGAAACCTCAAGCAGACCAGGCTCTTGGGGGTGACCCTCTGCTTGGGCTGTGCCATATATACCTATATACATACGTATATACTTTACAAACATAAATATATACATACATACATATACACAGTCACTTATATACATATACACCCATATCTATATATCTACATACGCATATATATACCCACACATTCAAATATACAATAAGTCCCACTTATAAATTGAACATTCCCTATAAATCAAATTACATTTGCTTCTTTATGATACTTTGACATGATGGTCTTTTTGAGTAGTTTCTTAAATCTTACTAAGGTACTACTCATTCTAACCTCTGCTGAACATTTGTTCCATTTCCTCACCCCAACCACAGACACACAAAAACCCTTTACATTTGTTCTTACTGGTGGTTTCATAAAAATTGCACAACCTCTTAAACTATATCTGGATTCCCTCAATTGGAACAGACTCTGGACATGTCTCGGTAAGGCTTGGTTTTTCGCTTGAAATAAAGTTTGAATTGTAATGTAATCGACCAAATCTATGAATTTTAATAAATTTAAAGACACAAATAGAGAATGAGTTGGTTCACGATAATGTTTATTGCAGATGATTCGTATGGCTCGTTTTTGCAAAAGGAATATTGGATTGGTATTTGATTTGTAAGTGTTTCCCCATGACTCAACACAATATGTCATATATGGTACCATCAGAGAATGATATAAAGTAAGTAACCCTTCTTGCGGCAGTAGGTCTTTGGCTTTATACAAAATGGCTATAGTTTTTGACAATTTTGATTTCACATAATTTATATGTGGTTTCCAGCTAAGTTTATTATCAATTATAACACCTAAAAATTTATTCTCTGTTACTAACTCAATGTCCTTATTGTTTATAGTTACATTTTTACATTTGGGTGCCTGTTTATTTCCAAATATAATACATTTAGTTTTCCCAAGGTTGAGTGACAACTTATTAGCGTCAAACCAAACCTTAAATTTTTCCAGTTCTTTCTCCACTATGTCCAGAAGCTGTTCACGATTTTCACCGCTACAGAACATAGTTGTATCATCCGCAAAAAGGACACATCTCAGTGAACTCGACACCCAACTTATATCATTTATATAGATTATAAACAACAAAGGACCCAGCACTGAGCCCTGCGGCACCCCACATCTGACATCCCTGAGTTCAGAATTTGTATTATTGAATTGAACATACTGAAATCTGCCTTGTAAATAACTAGCTATCCATTCGTATGCCAGACCTCTGATTCCATATTTCTGCAGTTTAGTTAATAGCATTCCATGGTTAATTGTGTCAAACGCTTTCTGTAAATAAAAAAAAACACCTATTGTGTATTGTTTATTGTCAATTGCAGTTGCTATACTTTCCACAAAGTCCATCAAAGCATGTGATATTGTTCGAGACCTTCTGAATCCATATTGTTCTTCACAAATGATGTTATGCTTCAGTAAATAATCATTTAATCTTTTAGCAAATATTTTTTCCAAAATTTTGGAAAATTGTGGCAGGAGTGATATAGGTCTATAATTAGAAAATGTGTGTTTGTCACCAGTTTTAAACAGAGGAATTACTTTGGCTATTTTCATTTGAGAAGGAAATTTACCAGTACTTAGTGACATATTGCAAATATAATTGAACGGTTTTACTATACAATCAATAACTTTTTTTTAATAAAGCCATATCCAAATTATTAAAATCAGTTGATTTCTTACTTTTTGAACCATGAACCAGATCAAGTATTTCCCTTTCATGAGTACCACCAATGAACATTGAAACAGATTTGTTAAAAGTTGAATTATTTACCCAGAAGTTATTAGTTGATGAGTCCATTTTACTGGCAAGATTTTTACCCACATTAACAAAGTATTCATTAAAGTGTTCAGCAATAGACTCGTCGTTATCAATCGTGATGTAGTTGTTACTCTGAAAAAATGAAGGATTATCTCTAGTTACTCTATTCTTTTTTACTATTTCATTTAATATGTTCCATGTGTTTTTGATGTTATTTCTATTTTTGACAAGTAACTCATAATATCTTTTTTTACGGAGTCTCATGATATTGATTAACTTATTCTTATATGTTTTATACTTACTTTCAGCTTCCTTAGTTTGTAGTTTTATGAATTGTTTATATAGTACGTTTTTCTTTTTACATGCCCTCTGAAGCCCCTTAGTTATCCATGGTTTGTTGCTATATTTATTTCTATATATTTTGTCAACAAATGGACGTGTTTATTATACAAACTGGAAACAATGGAAATGAAAGCAGCATATGACCTGTCAACATCATCAACAAAAACATCCGACCAATTCTGACTTGATAAATCCTCCCTTAAATTATCAATTGTTTCAGGTGTTACTTTTCTACTCATGAATTTGATATTGCTTCGATAGATACAACAACCCTCCAATGCAAAGACTGAGAAAACTGGCAAGTGATCACTGATATCACTGACCAGTAGTCCCCCACTAAGATTACCGGATATAACGTTAGTTAAAATATTGTCAGAGTTGTTGTATCCATAGTTATTCTGCTATGGATTATACATTATTACATTACATATACATTATTTATCTGATCATAAAGATTCCAAAAAGGTATAGTTTGGACTATCTGTGACTGAATGTTATGGGGTAAAAACAGCAAGAATGGTGACAAAGCTCAATTTCAGTTTGTACAGGGGTCAAAAGTTAAAGTTGCTCCAATTTTAGTAAAAAAAATGGTGCAAATTGTTGATTGAGCTACTTGGATTAATAAATGGAATAGTTTTGACTGTGTTGAATGCTTGGTCTCTACAGTAAAGGTCAAATAATGTTGACGTCCATTGAATTCTATGACATGTGACATATGTTACCCCGTAACGTGATAACTAAGCATGATACATGGTGCAAACTATTCCTTTTTGAAACCCTATTAACTCAACCAATAATTTGCATCACCTTTGAACAAAATTGGAGGAACTCTAACTTTTGACCCCTGTACAAACTGAAACTGTCACCATTCTTTTTGTTTTTACCCCATAACTCTATAGAATTCAGTCATAGATAATCCAAACTATACTGTTTTGGAATCTTTACAATCAGATACATAATGTGGTATAATTTTCAATATGACTGGAGCATTTTTATATTTTGACCCCTATGTAAAGCTTTAATTGACCCCTACGTGGCCGCCTATTGAAAATTGAAAATTCAAGTGGCCCGTCAGTTTTTTTCAAAAGAGTAATATCTAAGGTGTACTTTTGCCAAATTTGGTGCTTGTATCACCATTTGAAGGATTCCTCTTTAAATATTCTGTTATCTGCTGCACTATTAGTTGTAATCTTGGCAAACCGACCTAGGATGTGTAGGAGAACAGACAGACAGGAAAATGTTCAAATTATCGTATGATGAGGATTTGTCTCTTTAACTGCGTTATTAAGGCAAACAAGTTGCTGAAACGTGGGTTTCTCAGGATGATCTTTATGCACCACACTACTGCCTCACAGCAGTTTAGTGCTCAACATAAATGTAATGAAACCATTCAACCTCAACATTACCCTCGGCCTACCTCGATGCCAGCGCCAGGACACTGCCCCAACACCTCATTGTCACATAGGCTCAGAGGAAAACTCTGATATGATGCCAACAGTAGGCAAGCTGCCCATCGTCTCTCAGTTAGAGAGAATAAGCTCATTATAGGAGAGTTTTCTCTCATCCTGTCTGACACATGAGGTTATGTGGACCAGGATGAAGAAAGGAAAGAGAGTGCGTACTCCAGCCCCAGAGGCAGGACGAAGAAACACGATAAGGTGGGGATTCGAGAAGGGAGATGCTACAACTAACACGCAGTCAACCTATTGGGTTTATCCCCAGGGTGTGCACGAGTGTGTACAGTTTTGATTGGGAAGGGGGGGTGCATTTGAGCCCTGGCAGTCTCCAGTGTGCTGGAAGTAATATGGAGTAGTGGACTGCACAAGGGGAGGGGTAGAAGAGCAAGTAAAGAAAGTCATTAAAGAGGTCATATTACAGATTACATTTTAATCCAACGAGCATCTCACTTTGTGTTTTCAAAAGACATATTCAGAGTTGTACCTAAAATTACGATGGATCCCAAGCAAACATTTTCAACATTGTTTACGCATCTATAATAGTATTTGTGGGCATGAAGACAGTAAAAAGGTACTACAATCTGACATTTGACAACAGTGAACTTGAGACTCACCCAGGTGCTTGACCTCTGGTTGACCTTGCCAAGGAATTTCTGGAATCCACCTCAGTGTGTGCCACATTTGGTGAAAATTGGGATGCAAATCAAATTCCTTGCCTTTAATTTTTGCCAAAATCAATTATTTAAGGACAATTTCAAAGTGAAGTTTCATTGACACACCAAGATTTGTCAAAATCAGCAAAAAGTACCCAAACTAATGACACCAATGATTGACCTTTGGCAAATTTGAACTTGCTGAGCAATTCTAGAACCCACCTTATATGTGTGCCAAGTTACATGGAAATCCAAATGAAAAAGTTAAATGTGGACTTTTGACCCCAATGACCTTTACCACATTGATTGATCTTTGGAAAATTTGACTTTGTCTGGAAAATTCTCAAATCCACCTCTATATGTCTGCCAGGTTTGGTACAACTTGGAGAAAAAAAATTCAGAGGAGTAGGGGAACAAACAAGAATTTCTCAAATTATGGCACAAAGCTTAATGAGACACTGGAACATAGATCTCATACGTTAGAACTCCTGTTAGATACACAAAAGATGGATCTGTCTTTTTAACTACAAAACACCAACACCAAACACACTCCTGTCATGATGTTCCACTTGTTTCACTTGTAAAATAATGCTGTCAGCTTATGTTATTCCCATCATGTGTTGCAATACTTGTATGTGCCGTTAACTCAGAACAGTGACCTTTGTCGCACTCCATGCTGTGATTCTCCTTCTTGATATATTTCACTGCATCAGAACTTCACAGTCCATCCATCAACATCAAGAGATGCTCCATTACTATTTTAAGAACAAGAAGAGACAGGAGTTCAAAGTTATGATGTCATAAATCGGTGGAAGGTTTTTTATTATTTTTATTCAATTATACTCCCTTTACGCATAGATTTGGCCTTACTGTGGCCTTTTCAACCATGTGGCCTTTTCGAATGGAAGGAACACCTGCTCTTAGGTGTTACGAACTACTGTTCAACAAATCAGACCAACAATAGTTTCAGTTCCAAATTTGCAGTACCTGGCTTTCTTGTTGTCTTTTCCCATGGTCTATGTTCTTGATCTTACACATGGAGTGTTAATGACAACACCACTCCCTATCAGGAGCTCTAATATTGGTGTTCAATATATTTGCATGAATCAGTCATAATAATTATCTTCACCTCGAGTAATTCTTTAAAGGATTATGCCATCCACCTTCTCAGCAAGCAAATATAGGCTTGCTAGTTGTGTCACGTTTTCTTAAAAGTAGGCTTGAACCTTAAGTGGGGTGGATCTCGACAGTGCCTGACTGCCCCTAATTCCCGACCAGTCCATAAATGGTGGAATGATTAAAGCCCGAAAACACCCCAAGCTCACAGATACCAAACAAGCTGAGGTTAAAAGTCTAACTTTGGCTCAGGAGGTTGATTAGCATATTTTTTTGCAGACTGTATGCTGGTTTTCATAATGGACGGCTTTGACGTGGGTAATAAAATCTATGACCACCATATTACATCAGCAACCGGGACATCATCAATGAATTTATGGCTAACGTCCCAAAACTGGTGATACCTGCTAATTAATGCTAATGGTACTAACAAACAAATTAAATAATACTAACATATAACCCAACAGTAACACCGTAACACTCATTTCTTATATGATCCATTAGTACAATTAAAAGCTCAGTAACCATATTAACTCAGATACTGATAATAAAGTGCTCAGAAAGCACAAACACAGTCGAGTCCACAGCAGCTAGCAGCTGCTAACTACACGTTTTTTTGTTTTTGTACCAAGCTGGAAACAGTAAAGCATCTGTGGAGATTGACTCACTTTTGTTGCCAGCTTCAAATAGCCATTCAGGGACGTTTGTGGACGTTCACAAAGAGCAGAATGGCCTTTCGGGTGTGTCTCACAGTACAAACAGGGGTTTGGAGATGGACTTAGTCTAAAATTAAGGATTTCAGGCTGAATTTAACAAATAGTATAATTTCTCAATGTACATGTGGGATTACACAAATTTGAATTTGTTTAATATAAGATTTTAATCAAGTTTAACCAAAAACGGAAGGCAAAACCAATTATGCAAAGTATACTACAGCAATTCTTTATAAATATGGATGCTGGGAAAGTAATACATAGTGTCTATGCAGACAACAAAGTGCTTTATTTTAAGGGGATTAATAGTACAATTCTAAACAGCAAATGTTCTTTAACAGTCAAATAAGAAGCGAGGTCAAAAACACCGCTAATCCTCGTCAATACCAAAGCAGATTTGGCCCCTGAGGAAAAATTGCATTGAGTAATGTTTTGCATGCAATCCTTTTTTTATTAGATTTCTTTTGATCTACTCAAAATAATCCACCATGATTTAAAAGGTACAGGTTGGCTGCATTAGTAGATAAAATGAAATAAACATGGGATAAGAAAGAGGCTGAACTGCCGGGATTTAGGGAAAATACAAAAAATAAATAAAGATTTGTTTCTTGTATTCACTCCAAAACGCGATAGTTACACTCATTTGCAACATGGGTAAGAAACTTGATATCCGGCCTAGATTATAACAAATAACACATTGTAATATGTTTCACATAAACTGCTGTAACGCGCTTCGATTTTGTGCACAGTATCTGTTATTTTCAGCCCTTCTCTGCACATATCGCTTTACTTTCAGGTAGCATTTTTTTTTCCAGAATTGTTTTGCCAATAGAGGAGTCAATAAATGCACTAACAGAAGGGAATAAAGAGTCTAAATGGACAGTAGCTGTGCAGTAACTATTGGCAGCTGGAAATCAGCCATAAATTCATGAAAGAAAACAGCAGATATCCAGAAATTTCTGATACGGAAATACAATTAACACCTGTATTAGTGCAAGAATGTATAAACAACCGTATATTCAAATAAGCACATAGTCTGGGATGTACTGTAAATACAGAAAGTGTTGTATGTGTTTACTCGTGTTTGGATGGACACACACACACAGGCACAATGGCAAAGAAGGCACATCATCCCTTGTATTAATTTTTCATAACATCATGCTCAATACAAAATGCAATAAGTGTTTCTTGTAAGACGACTCCCGGGCACTTATAGCACTTGAGCACGCGGCGAGGTTTTTGTCCTCAGAGGTCCGGCCTCCATGTTTGTCTGACTGACTTTGTCTCTGGTAGCATGACATCTGATGCTGAAGACGCCCCGGGGCGGTACGGTGAGGAAAAGAAAGAGCAGAGCAAAACAGAGCGATCGACCAAAAGCTTCATAAGGAGACTCTCCATGCTGAGGAAAAATCTCTGTTGCGTATCACAGGATGCCGTACATCAATTCAGATATAATTCCCAGCATTTTCATTGTTTATCCACAATGACAGACGCGCGGCAGGACAGGATGTGTTGGAGGGATGGAGCTACCACCCCCCTTTTAAACCAACAGTTCAGACATATACTGTAGATTCAGAACAATCCTGAACAGGAGCTGTGGATCCCGCAGGTTTCCCATCGTATTCTTCGTGCACGTAAAATTTTGCGATGCTTGATCAATTTAACGTGTTAAAGTCGCAGCAGCCCCGAGGCAGGCCCCGAGCACAGGAAGTCAAATTTGTGATGTTTGTAACAGACATCTCAACATAATGGCAACGTATGAATATCTGTAGAAAGCTTTACCTTCTCTGGAAGAAAAATAAAACCGAGCATGATATTTTATAAACCTCCAATCACTAAGAAAGCAAACTAAAGCACAAGATCATCTTCTGGCAAAAGTGTAGCTTCACTGCTTCTTGATAAATTTTCTCCTCGTAGGGCTTCAACTGTAATTCAAAATTATCCCAGCAGAGGATTTGATGGATTGGGTCAGTTGGACCTGTCAGTTTTTGTTTAGCCCTGGCAACAGGTACATATTTCCCATGTCAAAAATGCTCATATAGAAACTGAAAAGAAAATGTGATGTGATTATTTAGTCAGTCAGTTATTTTCTTTTGTCCAGTTAAGGGTTGGGAAGCTATCCCAATGGTCATTTGGCAACCCCATGGACAGAGCACTAGTTAATAGCAAGGCAGACACCTTCACATGATCACTTGCACCTGTAACCAAGTCACTTAATCTGCATTTATTTGGAAATGGGAGGAAGCCAGAGCAACCGGAGGGAACTTATGCAAACACAGGGAGAACATGCAAACTCCATATAGAAAAGACCAGGTGGGAAGCCATCCCATAATCTTCTTGCTGTGAGGCAACAGTGCTAAAGACTCAGCCACAGTGATGTTGTCCTATGTTCATGAGGGCAGGCCGTCTGAGACGTTATGGGGTTCAGTGTCTTGCTCAAGAACATTTTGACCTTCAGCCATAACTGGGAAATTAACTGTATGATTACAGGACACCTGCTTTATATATATAAAGGCATATGTAAGGCATATATGTTTTGCTGATTAAGTGTGGGAATGTTCAGCTTTAAGTGCAGTGTTAAAAGTCATGTGACCTGGTATAGTGCGGACTCCAGGGCCTGTAGAAAATCAGAGTTAAGGCTCATTTATGAACAATATTAAATTTGGATACAGATGGAGCCTTCTGTTCTGCACTTTGCATGGATTTCATAAGTATTTGTGTCAGTTTCTGAAAGCGTATAGATATGCCTGGAATAGAGCAAGACCACCAGAAATTGTAATGGCAGTATAGCCAAAGTTTAAGTGGCCTTTTATTGTGGCCTACCTAAGGCACACCTGTGCGATAATCATGCTGTTGAATCAGCATCTTGATATGCCACACCTGTGAGGTGGGATGGATTATCTCGGCAAAGGAGAAGTGCTCACGAACAGATTTAGACAGATTTGTGAACAATATTTGAGAGAAATACATAGGAAATTTTGAGTAAAATTTACTCTGCTGGGATAGCATTTGATCCCCATCTAAATAGAGTAAATTACACTCTATCATAGAGTGAAATCAGCTCGACAGTTGTTGCAGACTGAAGCCCCCCCCAAAAAACACTGCTCCACCCTGCCTCCACTGCACATGTGTCATTCCGGAGCCCAGCAGCCCTTCTTGATTTTATTCTAATTGGTAATGGTGAAAAATGTTGGGCCCATATAAATGACATAAATTAAATATAAATAAATATAATTATAAGTTATGTCAAAACGTAGTGGTGCACTGTCATGACTTTTTTAAAGCCTTGAAAGGAGTGTAGTGTTCTGAAGTGTAACATCACGTATCCATGAAAACCAGAGTTGTGTAATCCCGGTGTCGCAGACCGAACAGTCCGCCCCTAAAAATTGGTCCGCCTTGCCTCCACTGCGCATGCATCATTTCGGACCTCAGCAGCTCGTCTAAGACAGAGTCTCTCCACCCAAAGCGATCAAATAGATTCATGTGTTTATTAACCATCAGATGACAAGGTAAAATCTCTTGAATCACTCTAAAATCAATTTTAAGCAGAAACGAGGCCAGATTCGGCGATGCTTTGAAATGACGATGCACGGTTAACGCATCAGCTAGCAGCTCGTGTAGCCGCAGTGCTCTGATCACTTCCTCCATCTGTTATTATGGAATAATGCTGAATTTATGTGGACATGATTGTTGTACAAGAGCTTCAGATATCTGTTGCTGAGATAGATGATGACTGGAGTGCAGTTTGAAGCAGAAACAAGGTGATAATCAGTGAACCCGCGGCTAATGACACATGCGCAGTGAAGGCAGCACTGATGGGGGACTGTTCGGTCGGTGGCACCGTCTGGTCAGTGCAAATGGTTTTATTCCAATAAGAGTTGATTTCACACTGTGTTGAGTTGATTTAGCTCTGTGATACTGTGTTTGGCTGGGATTAAATTCTATCCCAGCAGAGTAAATTTTACTCAGCAAAATTTCCTGTGTAGGTCTTTTGTGTATATAGAAAATGTCTTAGATCTTTGAGTTCAGCTCATGAAAAATGGGAGCAAAAACAAAAGTGTTGCATTCATATTTTTGTTCAGAGTATATATATTCTTGTCGTGACATATTTAATGGCTGCACAGACCTCCTCCTCTACATTCCTGCCTACACTTTTGTTTCTTCTGTGATAGAAACATATTTAAGATTTCTTCGATTGTCACCATATTTGAAGTATTTGAGAAACTTTTGAGAAACTTTCAAGTGGCTTTACTTAACATCCCTGTCATCATGAAGGACATATGGAAGCACGAGGGTAGTGACATCTACGCCGTTTAAAACTTAAGGACAGATTTACATACATAAGTGTGGCACAAATGAGCCTTAAAACGAATTCCTTCCTTGAATTTTAACACTGAAGTGTAAAATGTTTCTCCTGACTAACCAACATCTCTTTACAGCTTTGCGGTGAAGTGAAATCAGCGTGATGGAATCCCAGCAATCCTAGGATTTGCACAAGTCAGCGGGATGTTTGCAAAAGCTGAGAGAGAGAGAGAGAGAGAGAGAGAGAGAGAGAGAGAGAGAGAGATTGACATGCAAATGATTGTCTCACTTTATTGAGCGAGTACATTTAAGTTAATTTGCTGTTGGGAGTGGCTAATGGAAGTAAGCTCCTCCAGTAACTCTTAAGGAGTCAATCCACCTGATTTAGAGGAAGCAAGTGCGTAACTCTCTTGATTGACAGAGCTGTTACTCTGTGACATAACCGACTGACAGGGCGAGTTTCCAGCTTCCCACTTCCTGCATCGTGCATCATGGAGATACCCTCGTGCACCTTACCTTCCAGATGATGTGCTTATCCTGGTGGGACAAGCAGTCAAGTATTGTTTTAAAACCACCAGGGTGGGTCATAAATGTTGCACGGGGGGACTTCATGAAACATGCAGCACATATGCCCCCCTCGACTAAAAAGGCACACTGATGGACCTCTGGGAACAAAACATGTTAGTGCAGCATCATGGTGCGATTACAATCACGACAAGTCTGGGCCTTTATGGCTGCGACAAGAAATGAGTTAACCGTTGTAATCAGCGTGCATTATAGTGAGCGGAAAGTTTAAATGCTCTGTCCAAAAACACCACACGGAAAATAAAATGACCATTTCTTTATGTATTAGACAGGAAACACAATATATCAATATCAGTATATGTGGCATTTTCTGTGTTTGGAGGCAATGCCTGCAGATGTGTGTTTGTGTGTTTTTTGTCAAATGTGCCAGTCCATCCTAAAGTGTGTGCGCGCTCATGCTCGCCCTTTTATAGTTGTGTGTGAAGGACCCAGCAGAGGAGCTAAAAGTAAAGCGTCAGGCCGTAATTGCGTTACACGGACCGGTGATGGATTAAAGCACGGCTACGGAGACGCAGCAGCAACATTATGGTGTCTGAAATGTCAGGGAGAGAGCGCTCTCATTAATCGCCTTGGCCCTTACATTACTGCATTAGTTGTATTAGCAGCTAGAAGCCGACAAGCATTTTGGGATTTCTCGCTGAGGCAGGCTGCATCGCTCCCTTTATGATTTAGCAGGAAAAGCACTAAAACCGAGGGTGTCCTCTGGCTGTTTCTGCAACGTCAAATATTCTGTCTGCTGTCTTCAGCCTGTGTGGAATTTCACAAACCCAAACCTGTTCAAAAGCATATTACATATATTACTGTGGAACCATCCCTGAATCCAAACAGCCAAAATGCCAACCCTAGTGGAGTAAATAGTTTGGGTCTTATTAATATGAGGTCACTGACCTTAAAATCATTGTTGATAAATAATTTCATTATGGAACATCCACCTAGTTATGATCAGTTTATGTGAAACCTGGCTGAAACCTATTGTTGTCCTCCTCTTAAACGTGGCCTGCCCACCTGCATACAGATTTAGTCATGTCCTTCACAATACAAAAGAAGGTGGAGATGCTGCTTTTATTCATAAATCTGGGTTTAGGGTTAGGGTTAGGGTTAGGGTTAAGGGTTAGGGTCTAAAATATAACTCGTTTGAACATTTGACTCTCTGCTCGGCTCAGGATGCTGCATATAGCCAATGTCAGATGGATAAAATTCAAACATGTTACTTTGTCACCGTATATAGGCCCCTGGGTGCATATTCTTGTCACAGTTTGGCCCTGATCTGGGCCTTGATTCCATTTCTTCCCCTTTCTTTTACTCACCATCTGCTGCAGCTTTGTTTTATTAGTTGTTTATTTTCATAATGTGCTTATTCTATGTTCCATTTTGCTTTGCCACTTTGTTTCTTTGTTACTTCTATACTTTGGCCATAAGTTCAGTTCCATTCTAGTTTGCTCTGCCAGGTTGTGTTTTTCATTGTTAATCATTTTACTATCATCTGTTTATTTTTGCTGTTCTCATTTCTGTTATTTTCTGTTGTACTTTTATATGGGGTTTTGTTTTCTGTTAATCTGTTGGTCTTTGTTTGTTTGTTTTGTCATCTGGTTAGCTTCTATTTTATACTTCAGTCATGAGTCAGTTCCAGTCTAGTTTTGCCATTGAGTTTATTTTCTTCTTATTATTCTCATGTTCATGCTTGGTCCTGATCCGCTTCTTGGTAATATTTTATTCTGTCCTCGGCCTCTGTTTAAGCTCTGTTCATAGTTCCCTGTTTCCCTCACGCTCATCTGATTATGTTCACTCCATGCCCTGCACCCGCCATTATGTCTTCGTCCCTCACTTATGTCTGATTACGTTCTCACTTCACATCACTGCACCTGCCTTGTGTCTTTGTTTCTCACTTTGTTTTTGTCTGCTTTGTGTTTTCATTCACTCATGCTCTTGGCACCTCTTCACGTATCTTTGTCCTTTCTTCACTCCACTTTGTGTTATCCTCCCTCACTATCTTGCACCATGCATAATCTTCATTCACTGGTCACACCCCTTTCTAGATTGTTCCTCATGTGCACCTTGTTAACTCCTGTCTTATTTAAACACTTCCCAGCCATCACTTCCCCGCCAGATTGTTGTCCTTAGTACACATTCCAGCCTTGGTTCACGGTCCTGTTTTTGCCAAGCTGTGTACCATTTAGTGCTCTGTTCTCCTCGGCCATGCCTCTAGCCTCATCTTGGAACTCTGTGTTTGCTCGTGCCTCTGATCCCTGCTCATTCATGACTACGTCTCTGCCTAATCCTGATTGTACCTCTGCTCCGCTGCTTGATAACCAGTGTACCGATCCTAGGCCTGGAATAAAGTCCATGTTTCCACTTACACCTGAACCTAGTCTGGGAGTCTGCATTGCTACGGGTGCCGGGCAGCCGTCCGTCCTGACAATTCTGAATTCTTAGATTAATTTAGTGACTTTATCTCTAATTTGGCAGCCCGTGCAAATAACATTCTGATTGTTGGTGACTTCAACATTCATATAAACAAGCCATCGGACCCCATCTGCAAATCATTCATGGACATTATAGATGCATTAAGATTCCAGCAATGCATTCAGGGTTCAACTCACATTTGTGGAAACATCCTGGATTTGCTTCATCCTAGCTTGTGGTATCGCTCTCTCAAATTTTGACATTGTGTCTCTTGCATTGGTGCTTTCAGATCACTCATTTATTAAGTTTACAGTCTCACTGCCATGTCCGCTGGGATGAGATGCTTATTTAGCATCACGGTGATGCATCAACTCCTCAACTACAAATGAACTTGGAGCTAGACTGCCTGATATCTTACCGTCACTTTCGGAAAATACTCATTCAGGAGACAGTCTTGTGGACAGTGGTGGGCACACTTCCGATAACCAATAATTATTGAAGATAAAGTTTTCATTATTGGATTATCTTTTCAGATAACTTTGAAAACCATTATCAGACTAATTATCTTCCGATAAATTTTTGTCCAATAATTTTTAGACCATTAACGTGGTAAACAAAGGTGAACAGATGTGTAGTTCTACCCTCTACAAACAGAGGAGAGCTGCTTCTATAAGAAACTGCTCTATCCTCTGCAGGCAAAGGAGAACTAGTCACAAAAAAAAGAAACATTTTTGTTTTAACCCCCATACTGATACGCGGCCAATATCACCCAAGTCATCCAGAGGCATACATTTTTAACTTATGGTTCAAATTTTAACTAAACTTAGTTTGGACACATTATTTAAATTAACATCACTTCTGAAGTTTTATAAAGTGAAAATATCAGATATATGTTTTAGTTTTAAAGTAATGCGCTAATTTTTAAGGTTTTAGTGTGGGCATGCTGTGCCCAGCAGTGCATTATGGGTAGGATAGGGTAATCTCAGTACGTTCATGACAGGAGAATGCATTTGAGACACTCTGATCAGGACAACAGCATTAAACTCTAGTGCCTAAAACTCTCGTGAATATATTCTCTTGGTTTATAGATGTTGTTTTTGTGTTTGCTTTTATTAAATTCCACGCATCTTAAACATAGCAAGTAGCAACACAGATTATCTGGAATTTTGTTTTGGAAAGTTTTCAAGGTCTCTACTGCCATCTACTGGTCAGTAGTATTCATGGCAGTGCTCAGACTGAAGGTGGGCAGACACTGTACCAGAGAACAGCACGGCGTAAAAGTTCAGAGCGCCCGATTTATGTTCTCACACACATTGTGCGTTCAAAAACCACACGCTGGACTTGTGTTTCCAGAAGCAAAACATAAACAGAAGCTTTTTTCAAACTTAATTTACAAAAACTCTCAATGGGAGACATCAAAGTTTAAAAAAAAAAATATTACAAGACAGATCTGCGGTGTTTGCACAGACACAAGAATATCAAACAGGTTTGGTTTTCATCTGACCATACGATCGACGATCAGGAGGTGGCCGTGAGATGTTAAACGCAGCTCGTTACTCCATGTATACTAAATCATGCAGGATGCTCGATTAACCTGAAACTCGGTGCGATCCAAAAAATTCTCACACGAATGAAAAATCTGCTGAAAAAGGGCCAAAACTCGCACTGGCATCAGTAGTTGGCAGTGTTATATTTATTTTGACACCGGTTATATCAGACGGTTATCTAATTACAACTTGGCTTTTTTTTTTGAAAATGCCTTTTTTTTTACAAATAAAAAATGTCATATTTTACAAAAGCACATTTATCTGTAAACACCAACACATGACACGCCTCACATTAACGTGTTGGTTTACATTGAATTAATCAACCAGTCAGTGTAGCGGAGACACATTTTACCCAGAATGCCATCTGTCTGTGTTTGTTGCAAAACTTCAGAATTAGTGCATTATTCAACGTTAAAAGATATATGTTATATCTTAACTTTGCACAAATGACAGAATTGACATTAATCGAGTTATTCTATCAGTATTCATTTTTATTTATACACCAAACCATAAGTCAGCATTGCTTTATTTTCCAAGACCTCGGCCTGATGGCAGCGCTGTGATTGGGTAGAGTTGAGCTTTCTGGCTCTTCTCAGTTGTGTCTGTGCTGGAAGCCATGTAGTAAACTGGAGCTTCCAGCAGGGGGCAGGATGCTGAAAGACAAAAGTGCTGATTCATTGTTTGGGTCTGTTGTCGTTTTTGATGCTTCCAAAAGCGATCGCAGTGTTAAAACTCAAAATCAGCTTGTTAGTAATTGCAACTATACCGGAGACAACACTGGAATTTATTGGTTATCTGTAACTTCCGATACATTTTTGGGTGGTTTATCATTTTATTTTTATTGAAGATAACTTTTCAATTATCTGATTATCTGTTATTGAAGTTAATTTTTTGGTTATCTGTGCCCACCACTGCTTGTGGACAGCTTAAACTCAAATTTCACAAGCACATTGGACATGATCACTCCATCTACACATCAGAGAAATCATTAGGACTGCTTTTGTCCACCTTCATAATATAGCAAAGGTTTGTTCCATCCTGTCTATGGCTGATGCATAGACTCTGATCCATGCATTTGTCTCTTCTAGACTGGTCTACTGCAATGTTCTAGTCTCTGATTTACTGCAGTCCAGCATTAGGGGTCTCCGACTGGTTCAAAATGCTGCTGCCAGAATTCTGAATAAAAGCAGAAAGATTGACCACATTGCACCGATTCTGGCCTCCCTTCATTGGATTCCTGTCTCTGTGAGGTCTGATTCTAAGGTTCTGCTGTTAACCTTTAGAATTATTCATGGGTTAGCACCTCCCTACCTAGCTGACCTAATTACACCCTGCATACCAACCCGCCTACGCTCTGAGGTCCCAGGACACAGGACTACCTTGTGTCCAGTCAGCAGGACACAGAGCTTCCTCTTATCATGCACCTGCCTTGTGATCTCCCTGCAGAGATAAAACAGTCAGATTCCATACAAACATTCAGGTCCAGACCAAATACGCATCTATTCTTCTTCTCGTATGACTCGCATACAGGTGTAGTATGAAACTATGCATCCTGTCCTTTTCATACATATTATTAGCAATGGAACAGGTTGCTGCCTCACTACATCAAAATTCTGGGCCTGTTAGTGAAATACAGGGCTACCTGCTGGTGGCCACCTTAGTAATTTCTTTGCTTCCCTGTTGTTTTACTGCTGGTGAATTAGTCCCTCGAGTGCAGTTATTTCTGGCCAACAGATTCTGCTCTTTTTCTCTCTGTCCAAGGCACTGACAACACCAATGACTGATCTTGGCCCTGCACCCCAGGGCACCGGACTGACCTCTGGATTCCACACCTGTTGCACCACTGACCGGAGGTCCTGTCCTGCAGCCTACTGGTTCAGGACATGGAAGCCTATGTATTAGAGACCAAGTATTGACTCTACTGTATTTTCAGTTAAGGATTCTGTTTTTGTTGCTCTTCTGTTTTTTCTGTTTGTAAAGAAACTCTTGACAATCTGTAAAAACCTTGTAACTGTTAGAATGGCCTAAGCAGTGGGTCACCTCTCTGGGTCTGGTCTGCTTGAGGTTTCTTCTTCATTATCACCAGAAAGAGTTTTCCCTTACCAATGTTGCCTGTGTGTTTGCTCAGAGGTGTTGGTAAGGTTAGACCTTACTCATGTGATGCGCCTTGAGGCAGCTTTGTTGTGATTTGACACTATACAAATAAAATAAATTGAAAAACCAGTATGGTGTCTCACTTTCAGAAGAGATGAAGGGATGGTAGACAGAAAGAGACTTTTTCTTTTCAAAAATATTTGTTTTGTTTTTGGTTTTGGAACCAGAAAAGTGAAGTAGCTGTAAAAGTGATGATTTAATAATAAAGTATCACTCAAAGATTTGTACACATTTTCGATCGGGTGGGTACACTCACCTGCCACTTTATTAGGTACACCTTGCCAACAGTGGGTTGGGCCTCCTTTTGCCTTCAAAATGCCTTAATTCATCATGGCATACATCCAAGTAGGTGTGAGAAACATTCCTCAGAACTGTTGGTCAATACTGACATGATGGCATCATGCAGTCACGCATTCAACCAGTCTGACCTCTGACATCAACAAGGCAGTTTTGTCCACACAACTGCCACTCACTGGCTATCTTCTCTTTTTCAGACCATTCTCTGTAAAGCGTAGGTGTTTGTGCGTAAAAATCCCAGTAGATCAGCAGTTTCTGAAACACTCAGACCAGTCCGTCTGTCACCAACAACCATGCCAAGTTCAAAGTCACTTAAATCCTCTTTTTTTCCCCCATTGTGATGCTCAGTTTGGACTTCAGCAAATCATCTTCACCACATCTAAATCCTGAAATCCACTGCGGTACTGCCATGTGATTGGCTGATTAGCTATTTTTGTTAACAAGTAATTGAAGAGGTGTACCTAATAAAATGGCCGTTGAGTGTATATTCAAAGACAGTTCAACAGTTATGTGTTTGATCTTTCAATGTCATCTAAAGTCAAAGCCCATGTGACCAAGAGAAAGGAGATATAATGTATTACTTCATATTAGTGTTGAATAGTAACCGTAGGTGTATTTTTAACAAATTCCTCAGAATGGTAATTCAAAATATTCCCTACATATAAACATTTAGCCAAAATTTTGACCTTGGTCTGCAATCTTGATTTTTTAAAACTGATTTTTCCACTATAAATCAAATGACGTTGATCTTCCTTGACTTATTTTATCAAGTTAGGTCCAAATCAGATCAAAACTCTGAGTTATTTTGTTCATCCATGAACAGATGGACATACACACAAGACCAAAAACAAAACCTGTCATGCACTACTGAGTGCAGGTGTAATAAAATGCTGAAAACTGTCTGTCTTACTTATTGTAATGCATTACAGTAAAAATAGTTGTTTGGAGAATGCATTCAACTTGCACCTTTAAGGCGAACCCCTGCTCCACCCCATTCTAGTTAAAATAGTAGATCCGCCCTTGCTGCACAAAGCCCTTTGTAACTGTTACAATGATTTAAGAGTACGTGCAACAGATTCTACATACCGATCAAAATCTCACTGAGTCAAACAATGTGGGTGGTGGTGTTCTGGCTTAAAGCAAAAATACAGTAATACACACACACACACACACACACACACACACACATCTGTTATCCCACCTCTCAATAACCTAATAGTTCTCCTGTGTGAAAATTGATTTTCAGCGACATGTTCCATCACAATCTCACTCTTTTTCTTCTTTTGATTCCATTCATCTCCTTTGCAGTACAGATATTTACACTGTAGCTGTTATTAATAAGTAGCAATTGATTTTTGCTGAGCAATAAAACATCGCGCATGCAGTCGGGGTTAATGTTGATTGCCGGGTCGTGTAAGTTATAGGCCGGCGAATGGATCAGTGTTTTGCATTTGCCTGATTGTCGTCCTCTGACAGAGAGGAATGGGCAGGGCAGAGGTCATGAGGGAAACCACAAGGATCTACGGACAACGTTCGAGCCTTGTTCACTGTGAACTCAGCACTTTATTATGTAGAGTATATACCATACTGGATGGCCCGTGGTACTACAAACAAACATTGACTGGACTGTTTTGTCCAGATGACATGGTTCCTTAAATGGAATATTGATTTCCTCTGACGTCACACTGCCCCAGTTGCCACAACTTCAACATTAGCAAAATGCTAAGGTTCCTTGATTTCATCTGATGTCATCCTGCCCCAGTTGTTACGTCTCAACCATGACTGATTTTATTCTAGTTGGTAATGGTGAAAAAGGGCCCATATAAATTACGTTACATTAAAACGTAGCGGTGCACTGTCATGATGTTTTTAAAGCCTCGAAAGGAGTGTAGTGATCTGAAGTTTGGCTCTCACTGCGGTATTGTATCACTTCCTGTTCCGGAGCACAGCGGTGTTTTGCTGTATCTGTTAATTTTGGCTCTCTGTTGGGACTGTTTACACAGAGACTGCTACCTGCTGCTTTGGACTTTGAACTAATAGTCTTTTTCAAGACTTTTTACTTTTTTACCTTTTTATTTTTTTTTTTTTTTTTACTTTTTTACTTGACTCTACTGGTGGTCGGCTCTCACTGCGGTATTGTATCACTTCTTGTTCCGGAGCACAGCGGTGTTTTTCTGTATCTGTTAGCTGTTTGATCTGCGCAGTTAGATTGATCTAGTTATCTAGATTACGATTTGTTTCCCAGTGTAATCTTTACGTGCCTTAACTAAAGCACTCCTTCTGCTGAATCACCTCTAAATTATTTACACATTATTCGCTTTGCGTGTTTTTAGGAATCCGCTAGCTTAGCGTAGCTACTAGCTCTTAGCCGATTTAGCATGGCGGCTTCTCCTGTCTCTCCCGCACTTTTCTGCTCTGGGTGTGAAATGTTTAGTTATTCCTCGGCCTCCTTTAGCAGTAATGGTACTTGTAATAAGTGTAGCTTATTCGTAGCTTTGGAGGCCAGGCTGGGCGAATTGGAGACTCGGCTCCGCACCGTGGAAAATTCTACAGCTAGCCAGGCCCCTGTAGTCGGTGCGGACCAAGGTAGCTTAGCCGCCGTTAGTTCCCCCCTGGCAGATCCCGAGCAGCCGGGAAAGCAGGCCGACTGGGTGACTGTGAGGAGGAAGCGTAGCCCTAAACAGAAGCCCCGTGTACACCGCCAACCCGTTCACATCTTTAACCGTTTTTCCCCACTCGACGATACACCCGCCGAGGATCAAACTCTGGTTATTGGCGACTCTGTTTTGAGAAATGTGAAGTTAGCGACACCAGCAACCATAGTCAATTGTCTTCCGGGGGCCAGAGCAGGCGACATTGAAGGAAATTTGAAACTGCTGGCTAAGGCTAAGCGTAAATTTGGTAAGATTGTAATTCACGTCGGCAGTAATGACACCCGGTTACGCCAATCGGAGGTCACTAAAATTAACATTGAATCGGTGTGTAACTTTGCAAAAACAATGTCGGACTCTGTAGTTTTCTCTGGGCCCCTCCCCAATCAGACCGGGAGTGACATGTTTAGCCGCATGTTCTCCTTGAATTGCTGGCTGTCTGAGTGGTGTCCAAAAAATGAGGTGGGCTTCATAGATAATTGGCAAAGCTTCTGGGGAAAACCTGGTCTTGTTAGGAGAGACGGTAGCCATCCCACTTTGGATGGAGCAGCTCTCATTTCTAGAAATCTGGCCAATTTTCTTAAATCCTCCAAACCGTGACTATCCAGGGTTGGGACCAGGAAGCAGAGTTGTAGTCTTACACACCTCTCTGCAGCTTCTCTCCCCCTGCCATCCCCTCATTACCCATCCCCGTAGAGACGGTGCCTGCTCCCAGACTACCAATAACCAGCAAAAATCTATTTAAGCATAAAAATTCAAAAAGAAAAAATAATATAGCACCTTCAACTGCACCACAGACTAAAACAGTTAAATGTGGTCTATTAAACATTAGGTCTCTCTCTTCTAAGTCCCTGTTGGTAAATGATATAATAATTGATCAACATATTGATTTATTCTGCCTAACAGAAACCTGGTTACAGCAGGATGAATATGTTAGTTTAAATGAGTCAACACCCCCGAGTCACACTAACTGTCAGAATGCTCGTAGCACGGGCCGGGGTGGAGGATTAGCAGCAATCTTCCATTCCAGCTTATTAATTAATCCAAAACCCAGACAGAGCTTTAATTCATTTGAAAGCTTGTCTCTTAGTCTTGTCCATCCAAATTGGAAGTCCCAAAAACCAGTTTTATTTGTTATTATCTATCGTCCACCTGGTCGTTACTGTGAGTTTCTCTGTGAATTTTCAGACCTTTTGTCTGACTTAGTGCTTAGCTCAGATAAGATAATTATAGTGGGCGATTTTAACATCCACACAGATGCTGAGAATGACAGCCTCAACACTGCATTTAATCTATTATTAGACTCTATTGGCTTTGCTCAAAAAGTAAATGAGTCCACCCACCACTTTAATCATATCTTAGATCTTGTTCTGACTTATGGTATGGAAATAGAAGACTTAACAGTATTCCCTGATAACTCCCTTCTGTCTGATCATTTCTTAATAACATTTACATTTACTCTGATGGACTACCCAGCAGTGGGGAATAAGTTTCATTACACTAGAAGTCTTTCAGAAAGCGCTGTAACTAGGTTTAAGGATATGATTCCTTCTTTATGTTCTCTAATGCCATATACCAACACAGTGCAGAGTAGCTACCTAAACTCTGTAAGGGAGATAGAGTATCTCGTCAATAGTTTTACATCCTCATTGAAGACAACTTTGGATGCTGTAGCTCCTCTGAAAAAGAGAGCTTTAAATCAGAAGTGTCTGACTCCGTGGTATAACTCACAAACTCGTAGCTTAAAGCAGATAACCCGTAAGTTGGAGAGGAAATGGCGTCTCACTAATTTAGAAGATCTTCACTTAGCCTGGAAAAAGAGTCTGTTGCTCTATAAAAAAGCCCTTCGTAAAGCTAGGACATCTTTCTACTCATCACTAATTGAAGAAAATAAGAACAACCCCAGGTTTCTTTTCAGCACTGTAGCCAGGCTGACAAAGAGTCAGAGCTCTATTGAGCTGAGTATTCCATTAACTTTAACTAGTAATGACTTCATGACTTTCTTTGCTAACAAAATTTTAACTATTAGAGAAAAAATTACTCATAACCATCCCAAAGACGTATCGTTATCTTTGGCTGCTTTCAGTGATGCCGGTATTTGGTTAGACTCTTTCTCTCCGATTGTTCTGTCTGAGTTATTCTCATTAGTTACTTCATCCAAACCATCAACATGTTTATTAGACCCCATTCCTACCAGGCTGCTCAAGGAAGCCCTACCATTATTTAATGCTTCGATCTTAAATATGATCAATCTATCTTTGTTAGTTGGCTATGTACCACAGGCTTTTAAGGTGGCAGTAATTAAACCATTACTTAAAAAGCCATCACTTGACCCAGCTATCTTAGCTAATTATAGGCCAATCTCCAACCTTCCTTTTCTCTCAAAAATTCTTGAAAGGGTAGTTGTAAAACAGCTAACTGATCATCTGCAGAGGAATGGTCTATTTGAAGAGTTTCAGTCAGGTTTTAGAATTCATCATAGTACAGAAACAGCATTAGTGAAGGTTACAAATGATCTTCTTATGGCCTCGGACAGTGGACTCATCTCTGTGCTTGTTCTGTTAGATCTCAGTGCTGCTTTTGATACTGTTGACCATAAAATTTTATTACAGAGATTAGAGCATGCCATAGGTATTAAAGGCACTGCGCTGCGGTGGTTTGAATCATATTTGTCTAATAGATTACAATTTGTTCATGTAAATGGGGAATCTTCTTCACAGACTAAAGTTAATTATGGAGTTCCACAAGGTTCTGTGCTAGGACCAATTTTATTCACTTTATACATGCTTCCCTTAGGCAGTATTATTAGACGGTATTGCTTAAATTTTCATTGTTACGCAGATGATACCCAGCTTTATCTATCCATGAAGCCAGAGGACACACACCAATTAGCTAAACTGCAGGATTGTCTTACAGACATAAAGACATGGATGACCTCTAATTTCCTGCTTTTAAACTCAGATAAAACTGAAGTTATTGTACTTGGCCCCACAAATCTTAGAAACATGGTGTCTAACCAGATCCTTACTCTGGATGGCATTACCCTGACCTCTAGTAATACTGTGAGAAATCTTGGAGTCATTTTTGATCAGGATATGTCATTCAAAGTGCATATTAAACAAATATGTAGGACTGCTTTTTTGCATTTACGCAATATCTCTAAAATCAGAAAGGTCTTGTCTCAGAGTGATGCTGAAAAACTAATTCATGCATTTATTTCCTCTAGGCTGGACTATTGTAATTCATTATTATCAGGTTGTCCTAAAAGTTCCCTAAAAAGCCTTCAGTTAATTCAAAATGCTGCAGCTAGAGTACTGACGGGGACTAGAAGGAGAGAGCATATCTCACCCATATTGGCCTCTCTTCATTGGCTTCCTGTTAATTCTAGAATAGAATTTAAAATTCTTCTTCTTACTTATAAGGTTTTGAATAATCAGGTCCCATCTTATCTTAGGGACCTCGTAGTACCATATTACCCCAATAGAGCGCTTCGCTCTCAGACTGCAGGCTTACTTGTAGTTCCTAGGGTTTGTAAGAGTAGAATGGGAGGCAGAGCCTTCAGCTTTCAGGCTCCTCTCCTGTGGAACCAGCTCCCAATTCAGATCAGGGAGACAGACACCCTCTCTACTTTTAAGATTAGGCTTAAAACTTTCCTTTTTGCTAAAGCTTATAGTTAGGGCTGGATCAGGTGACCCTGAACCATCCCTTAGTTATGCTGCTATAGACGTAGACTGCTGGGGGGTTCCCATGATGCACTGTTTCTTTTTCTTTTTGCTCTGTATGCACCACTCTGCATTTAATCATTAGTGATCGATCTCTGCTCCCCTCCACAGCATGTCTTTTTCCTGGTTCTCTCCCTCAGCCCCAACCAGTCCCAGCAGAAGACTGCCCCTCCCTGAGCCTGGTTCTGCTGGAGGTTTCTTCCTGTTAAAAGGGAGTTTTTCCTTCCCACTGTAGCCAAGTGCTTGCTCACAGGGGGTCGTTTTGACCGTTGGGGTTTTACATAATTATTGTATGGCCTTGCCTTACAATATAAAGCGCCTTGGGGCAACTGTTTGTTGTGATTTGGCGCTATATAAAAAAAATTGATTGATTGATTGATTGATTGAAGTGTGACATCACGTATCCATGAAAACCAGAGTTGTGTAATCCCAGATTCAGTGATAAAAATCCAACCACATATTTGTTCCATCTACCCACTACACCAGCTGATTCTAATTAATTCAAGTGTTCAGGCAGGTAATTGAGCTAATCGGTGAAATCACCTGATTATTGTGCACATATAGATAGGAATAATACATGGTAGGACTTTTACTCAATAAAGTCGCGTTACTCACCTCTGATGTGAAAACTTCAACTGGTTCTACACTATCTTGTCAAAATAGCCGTTTTGAGTTTTGAAGACCGATCTGACCAAAAAGTGTGAAAGTTTTACATCCTTAAGGACAGTGCTGAGGGATTAAACAAATAACATGAGTTACTTATTTCAATATGTTTAATGTATCAATAATCAGCTTAGTAAAAGATTTTCAACTTAGCTCATAACAGGAGTGCCAGTAGACTACAGTATGTGCTATGCAAAACTTTTCCGACAAAAGGTTTACCCTGGATCTATATTGGGGCAATGCCGTAGTCTGTACTGATCTGACTCTCTGAGTCTGACTCTCTACACCCAAACTCAACAGATGACAAAGTAATCATACAAAAGTCAGTTTTAAGCAGAAATGAGGCAATAATCTATTAAGTGCTGCTAATGCTCTGAAATCACGTATGCGCAGTGAAGGCAGGGGGGCCGATCAGACGGGGTGAACCATTCAGACTGCAACACTGGTGTTATGCCAGTTTTACGTCATGATCATACCACTACATAATCAGAATGGAAGTTCACTTTGGTGCCCTATTAGTTGTATGCACAGTGTATTTACCCCAGGAGTGGGCAATCATGTGCCATGAAGGGCCACGACAGTGCAGACTTTCCTTGCAACCAATCATCTCAACAGGTGATTTCATTGATGTTCAGGTGTTTATGTTCAGGGGAGAAGCTCATCAGCAAACCCATCTGCTGAGGTGATTGGTTGCAAGGAAAACCTGCACTATCTTGGCCCTCGTTGCCCACCCCTGATTTACCCTGACTCCTACCCACTTCCGATACCCAACTCTAGGGCCATGAAAATGTCCCAAGGCCCTAGACCTTCAACAGATGAAGCTACATGGGTCTAGCTATATACACTAGCAGTCAAACGTTTGGACACACTTTCCTATTCAATTCAATGGAAAAATACATCCAAACTTTATATATCAATATATAGCTGTTGGCATATGTCACTTAATCACAGCTACCTGATTTCCTTTGAGTCGACAGACCAAAAACAACCCATTGCACGGGTCACTTTCTCAGGGTTGGATGAACAGTGAGATGCATCATGTGTGAGGAAGGTGGGCAGGAGAAGGATGGTCATTTAACCGCAGTCACATAGATCACAATTTCCCATGAGTGTCCTTGGGTACCTGATCTGTGCAAGGAAATACTGTACCCCTACCTATTGTTCCTTACACTCCTACAGTACGTGAATGCACACGCACAGGTATCTGTTTGTCTGGCGAGCGCCTCTGTTCACATGGAAGAAGTTGTCCTCCTGCTCCAGGATGAGGTATTAGCTTTCCCCTGAGGGAGAGTTCTAATTAGGTAATTGACTGATGTATAAAGCAGGTGCATGTATCCGTTACAGCCGACTCGACCTGTTCATTATTAAGCAGTGACCCTCTCTGCCACTCGTGCCAAAGCCGACAGCGCGGCGGGGAAAGTGGCCAGGAAGAGCTTTCACAGGGATCAGGCGCACTCATAATTACACTTGCCGGTTACCTGAGTCGTACCTCTTTGCTGTTGTATGATGTACGTGAACGTCAGGACACTGCTCCCCCATTGGTCGAGCACATGGCTGCATCGCTGCTACACAGAAAAAGAGCCTTTATACAAAGTCAAACAAAAGCGCGTTTGTGGAGATCGAAGGGGAGGTTGTTTTAGAAAATAACGTCATATATGACAGGCGACAAAACTTTTTATCCACACGTATTTGCACCCTGACGTGGCCAATGAAACTTGAGAGCAAAACTTGGCCCAAGTAAGGAGAAGAAAAATTTGCCAACCGGCAGCAGGCAGCACTTCATTCTGACACTTTGACATGGGTGA
Source organism: Thalassophryne amazonica (assembly GCF_902500255.1). Taxonomy (NCBI): domain Eukaryota; kingdom Metazoa; phylum Chordata; class Actinopteri; order Batrachoidiformes; family Batrachoididae; genus Thalassophryne; species Thalassophryne amazonica. Next base: position 27,732,524 of record NC_047119.1, read on the forward strand.
AATATATAAAGTATTGGGTTGCGAGCCCAGTTTATTCACATCAGGAGGCCTAGCGATCGAGATATGGATTGATAGCGGAGACAGAAATTGATTCCCTACGTGCATGCGCTGGCTACGTGCATGCTTGCCGCCTTAAAAATGTGAGCAGACCATTTTAATTCAGCAAGAAACTGGCTTCATTTCTTAGCGTGTCAGAGGTGGTGGCACAGCTTTTGATACGTGTTCAGGCCTGGGCAGATCTGGCGAGCGGCCAGCGTATTAAGTGTTACTAGAAAACCATAAATGACATCACATTTTCAAATTGAATTGTCTTTTACTTTAGGTTTGTTTGCTTGTGGAAGAGTTACACACACACACACACACACACACACACACACACACACACACACACACACACACACACACACACACACACACACACACACACACACTGCAGGACAAAGACCTCTGCTGGCCTAAAGGAAAATAAAATTCTCTTCCTACATTAAAAGTCTTTAGATTTTGTTTCCCTTTATATTAAGAACAACTTTTAAAATATGTTCACATATGAATGAAAATGAAGCAGTTTTGTATAATTGGACGATTTAATGAAAGGCATCAGTGCACTAGTGATGTGTGGGTCAAAGACTTTTAACACCTGCACCTATCCAACCTGTCATAAGAACCAATCTGCACTGTCCAACCTGCAGAAATATGTGCTGATTAATGCATATTTCACCTATTAACATATTTAACATATTACTCCAATTCTGAGCTAATATTACAATCGAACCCATGCCATTCAGTAAATGTATTTTTGTATTTGTTCCACATTTTAAAAGGATAAACACTGGTACAAACAAGGATTTGAGTGTAGGATACACGGTCTATGCTGCATTAACATGTTGGCTGTTAGCAACACATGGCAAAACGGTTGTTGTTTTATCTTAAAGACAATGAAAGATGAAAAGCAAGTGGTTGAATATTTAAATACATCCACACCCAGGTTTTTATCGGGTAAACATGAATAATTTGTGTAATATTACAGAGAGAAATTAATCTCTACCTGGCAAGAAGTTAACTTGAAATCACAGCAAGGGCTTCCTGTTTTAATATAGGGCTGTATTATCTATTAAGTAAATGATTGTTTGTGTAATTAGCATTAAAAAATGACTGCACCTAACATCATCACTTGCAGTCTACCACAGCAGATGACATGAATTCTGCCGGTATGTTGATTTTTCTACTGTTGATGTGAACGCAGCATAAATGCAGACAATATCAAGCAGTGCAGTGCGCACCCTCTTGTGTGTGTGTGTGTGTGTGTGTGTGTGTGTGTGTGTGTGTGTGTGTGTGTGTGTGTGTGTGTGTGTGTGTGTGTGTGAGAGAGAGGGGGGGGGGGGAGTGAAAATAGAAGTAATCACATCTTAAGTTGTTGTATTCCATTGAGACAGCCTGTAATATACATCTGTAAATTACAACCCCAATTCCAATGAAGTTGGGACATTGTGTAAAATGTAAATAAAAACAGAATACAATGATTTGCTAACCCTCTTCAACCTATATTCAATTGAATACACCACAAAGACAAGATATTTAATGTTCAAACTGATAGACTTTTTTGTTTTTGTGCAAATATTTGCCCATTTTGAAATGGATGCCTGCAACATGTTTCAGAAAAGTTGGGACGGGGCAACAAAAGACTGGGAAAGTTGATGAATGCTCAAAGAACACCTAATTGGAAACAGGTGAGTGTCATGATTGCGTATAAAAAGAGCATTCCCAAAAGGCTCAGCCGTTCACAAGCAAAGATGTGGCAAGAATCACCACTTTGTGAACAACTGCGTGAAAAAATAGTCCAACAGTTTAAGAACAATGTTTGTCAACATTCAATTCCAAGGAATTTAGGGATTCCATCATCTACAGTCCCTAACATAATCAGAAGATTCAGAGAATCTGGAGAACTTTCTACACGTAAGCGGCAAGGCCGAAAACCAACACTGAACGCCCATGACCTTCGATCCCTCAGGCGGCACTGCATTAAAAACCGACATCATTGTGTAAAGGATCTTACCGTGTGGGCTCAGGAACACTTCAGAAAACCATTGTCAGTTAACACAGTTCATCGCTACATCTACAAGTGCAAGTTAAAACTCTACCATGCAAAGCGAAAACCATACATAAAGAACATCCAGAAAAGCCGCTGCCTTCTCTGGGCCCGAGCTCATTTGAAATGAACAGATGCAAAGTGGAAAAGTGTGTTGTGGTCTGATGAATCCACATTTCAAGTTATTTTTTATTTTTATTTAACCTTTATTTAACCAGGAAAGTCCCATTGAGATTACTAATCTCTTTTACAAGGGAGTCCTGGCCAAGACAGCAGCACAGATCACAATAATTTCAAGACATAAAAGACATTTTCATACAAATTGTTTTTGGAAATCATGGACGTCGTGTCCTCCGGACAATAGAGGAAAAAGACCATCCAGATTGTTACCAGCATAAAGTTCAAAAGCCAGCATCTGTGATCTTATGAGGGTGTGTTAGTGCCCATGGCATGGGCAACTTACACATCTGTGATGGCACCATCAATGCTGAAAGATACATCCAGGTTTTGGAGAAACACTTGCTGCCATCCAAGCAACGTCTTTTTCAGGGACGTCCCTGCTTATTTCAGCAAGACAATGCCAAGCCACATTCTTCACGTGTTACAACAGCGTGGCTTCGTAGTAAAAGAGTGCAAGTACTAGACTGGCCTGCCTGCAGTCTAGACCTGTCGCCCATTAAAAATGTATGGTGCGTTATGAAGCGCAAAATACGACAATGAAGACCCCGGACTGTTGAACAACTGAAGTCGTACATCAAGCAAGAATGGGAAAGAATTCCACCTACAAAGCTTCAACAATTAGTGTCCTCAGTTCCCAAATGCTTATTGAGTGTTGTTAGAAGGAAAGGTGATGTAACACAGTGGTAAACATACCACTGTCCCAGCTTTTTTGAAAAGTGTTGCAGGTATCCATTTCAAAATGAGCAAATATTTGCACAGTTTGAACATTAAATATCTTGTCTTTGTGGTGTATTCAATTGAATACAGGTTGAAGAGGATTTGCAAATCATTGTATCCTGTTTTTATTTACATTTTGCACAACGTCCCAACTTCATTGGAATTGGGGTTGTACGAGGTCTATTAGAAAAGTATCCGACCTTATTATTTTTTTCAAAAACCATATGGATTTGAATCACATGTGATTACATCAGACATGCTTGAACCCTCGTGGGCATGCGAGAGTTTTTTCACGCCTGTCGGTTACGCCATTCGCCTGTGGGCAGTCTTTGAGTGAGGAGTGGCCCACCCTCTCGTCAATTTTTTCATTGTTTAGGAATGGCTCAGACACTGCTGCTTTGTTTGATCAAACTTTTTTCAAAACTGTAAGGCACAACTGAGTGGACACCATTCGATAAATTCAGCTGGTTTTCGGTAAAACTTTTAACAGCTGATGAGAGATTTTGGTCTGGTAGTGTCGCCGTAAGGACGGCCCACGGCGCCTGATGGCGATCTGCACTTCGAGGCGGCAGCGTCTCGCCGTTTCAAGTTGAAAACTTCCACATTTCAGGCTCTGTTGACCCAGTAAGTCGTCAGAGAACAGAGAACTTTCAGAAAAAGTCGGCATGAGGAGTTTATTCGGACATTCCATTGTTAACGGACATTTTGTAATGAAAGAACGTGCGGGCAGAGTTGCATGTCGGGCCGGACCCGACCGCGGGGGGTCGCGACAGGAAAAACACCTCCGTTGGAAACCTTAACGGGCAAGTTGGAACATGCCCAAGCTGTTAAACAATTTCTCAGTTACTCACTTGTTGAAAGCCATCAAAAGCCGCCTGAATTTTACAAATGGTTTTCAACACGGAGGTGTTTTTCCTGTCGCGGTGCACACAGATTCGCCGAGTCGTCATGGAAACGACTCGGCGAATTTGTGCACACGTCTTTCATTAAAAAATGTCCTTAAACAGTGGAATGTCCGCATAAAGTCCTCATGCCGGCCTCTTCTGAATCTTCTCTGTTCTCTCACGACGTCCTGGGTGAATTATGTCTTAAATTAGGATGTTTTCAGCTCGAAACAGGCCGACGACGGCGCCTGGAAGCGCTGCAGGACATCCCGCTCCGTGGGAAGTCCTTACACGGACAGAAACACCCCCTAATCTCTCATCAGCCGTTAAACTTTTCACAGAAAACCAGCTGAATTTCTCAAATAGTATCCACTCGGATATTCCTCACAGGTCCAGAAAAAATTTTGATAAAGCAACGCGCGCCGTCTCGAGCAGCTTGTGAAACAAAGGAATTCAGCCGAGAGGGCGGGACCACATCTCACTCAAGGCCTGCCCACAGGGAAATGACGTCACCGACACGCGTGAAAAAACTCACGCATGCGCACGAGGGTTCAAGCATGATTGGTGTAATCGCACGTCATTTAAATCCATATAGTTAAAAAAAAAATAAAAGTGTCGGTTTTTATCTAATATACCTCGTATTTATTACTTAGTGCGAACTCTGCTTTATCACTTTCTGACGCTCCCTACCCACCCATATTTACTGATGAAGCTTAACCACACTGGCCCAACCCATCCCTGCCCACAGCTTATGAGTTGATCCACACACCACTGGCTGACATAATTAAATTAAGAAAATATAGCATTTCATTTTTCGGACTGAAGTGGTTTGTTTAAGGTAGCCTGTGTGAGCACTTGTCATAATTCCTGAATATTTGTTTGAGCGTGACAAAATACCATCACCACACTGTAATGATTCTTTTCAGACTGTGCCACGTGGACCAGGTGTTGATGGCATTATGAGTCTACTACTGTCATTTTAAGAGCACGGTTTGTATCAACATGTCACAGGCCGTGCACATGTTTATATTGTAGCTCTTTGTACTTTAGCCAAGGGTGTGTCTGTTTTAACAGTTAAATAACTGCACTTTCCGATCTTCTACCATGTGCTGTGACACGTGTGACCGTATGGCAATGTCATGCAGTGACAACAAGCAACATATCACCAGAATACCTGTTACATTTGGGGTGCATTAATTACAAAGAATAACAGCGTTAATACATTTACTGTCAATCTTTTCCTATTCTTTCTAACCAGTTCATTTCAGATGGATCTTCTGCATTCCGGTCGCTATAAGCGATTACAGGGCCAGAGGCTTTTGTATAAGGATTAGTTTGTGAGTCATACAGATTGTTGATTCCCAAATAATCCTTAATATGATCCATTCTAATCTAATCCCATCTACGGTGATCACTGACAGGGTGGATTTTCTAATGCAGACACCAACATTGCCACCACCACGTCTGCATGACTGACATTATCCTCTGATTGCTATTTAGGTGATCTTCAGTCAAAACAAAAACAAATTCAGAATTTAAAAAATATGTAGAAAAGTATTACGCTAAAACAACACTATTTTGTTTGAATGGGTTCATCGTATTTGCCCATTACTGCTGAATTTACAGAGTAAACAAGGTGCAGTTTTAGAAATCCATCATTTTCAGTCTTCTTTGTGCAACAATCCATTTTGTTATATTGCATGAAAAAGGTACACGTGGGACTGAGCGCATCCAGGACAGCAGGTGCAGTTCTTGCAGGCTGGTGAAGTGCACATAGTTTCTGATTCGCAGATCCAATCATAAAAGCTTATTGGTTCTGAGATGCTATTCATCACACAGATGGAGACACTCTTGACCACGAGGAGGATCAACCTGTTTTATCAAATCTGAGACGAATCAAGCAAACAAAAAAATAAAATAAATTAAAGCAGTGGTGGCTTTGATTGGATTGGTCATGATCATATTTTCCAAAGTAGTACATAAGAATTACTTGGTATTTCACCACTGAATGGTTTTATCTGCTAGTATTATTCTAATCCTTTCAAATGTCTGGAGATTGGTGAAGGCAAAATTGAACAGAACGGTCTTTTTTCTACTGGGGAGTGTAAAATACTTTTCTGGGCTTTTTCAAGTTTTCCTTACATTGAGTTTTGGGAATATTTTGCAACATCAAGTCATACACCATGAAACAAATTCAAAGCCATAAAGGGGTACTCCCTCTCAATTTTTCTCAAAATTTATGATGTGTTGAAATCTAGTTATCGTAAAGTACCTTTATTTCTTTGGTATAGTCACAAAGCAAAGTTAGAGCCAAGTTCACTTAGTTTTATTGTACTTTGTTACAATGACAAATAAAGTATCTGTATCTGTACTGCTTGTAAAGTATTTACTTTGGAGGAAGAAGGAAATGCATATGCAAGGTTCAAAGTTCATGCTGCACTCCATAGAAAGTGGAAATTTGGAATTTCCCATTTACAGAAAGTAAGATATACGTCTAATAAAGGTAGAATAAAACAGTCTGTCTACTGACTAATTTTGGAAAACCAAGTAAAAACACTGTAGTTGTAATTAATGTTGGTATTAACCACTGACACAGCAGATCTCTTTGCTGAAATAGAAATACTAAAGCAGACATGTATTCTCCCAAGTGGCAAGCTGTCTTTTTCAGTTTTACATCTTCTTCCTTTTTTACACAGATTTTGTCACAGCTGAAGATCTACACATTTCATCGGCTCCATGATACCAACACTAACGTAGCTGTTTGATCCTTGAACGGCATATTGGGAAACTGAGTTTCCAAGTGTTGCAATGTACAGGGTGAACATAATTTTACAATTTTGGTATCAATAGTTGCAGAAACTCATCATGCTTTTTTCTCTTTTGCAGATTCTCCTTAAAAGTTGTAAAATTATTCATGTGACTTTGATATTATAAATATTTGAAACCAAGGAGTGTTTTTGCATTCACCCATGTGGGTCAAAATCCTAAATTGTTTCCAAACAAGGTGAACTTTAATCAGAGTGACAATGCAAGATTGTGACTCCTTTATTGGAATACAAGAAACAAATTTATAGTGGTGCAGGAGAATTTTTTTATGACTTAAATGGCCATTAACCCTCTGGGGTCTGAGGGCATTTTCTGGACAGTTCACTCACCTGGCATAAATGTTTTATTATTGCTGTTAACATCTCTCTCTGCATTCCACAATCAGGTTTTATGTCTCTTTTTTTCAGGACAACCTGTGCTTTCAGAATATATATGTTTTTGTTGTGTTTTATAAGTGTAATAAAGTTTTACAATCAAAAATAGGCAAGGAAAAAATAAAGAAAAATAACTTTACATTTATTCAAAACACACAGCAAACTATAATAAACAACTGTTTTGACACTTTATAAAGGTAATTTAAGGTCTTGTGTGAAAGACCATACAACAAAAAGGTTCAAACAATAAACACAAATGCACATTTTGAACAATATATACAAAATGGTCTATGCGTTTTGTAATTTTGATATGGAAAACAAGTGCTTTACACAGAGAAAGCAACAGAGTTATCAGTTGCATCATTCACATGCAAACTAGTGGAGCAATCCTGATAGTTACACATAATGGCGCAGGGCGCACTGAATATATGTACTAATAGTATGTAGTCATTGGAGCACCCAGGGGGCTATTCAAAGGGGCCAACTCGTAACATATCACTCCTGAAAATGATCTTTGGCTTTTCACGTGAGGTAAATCTGCCCTACGATTGGATTTTGGAAAACCATGTGACGGTGAACCAATTCCGATTGGACACTCACATTGCGCACGTCATCACACGGGTTCTATGAGGAGTACAAAGATGGCCGATGGCTGGCTTGAAAGTCTGCGGCGTTAACTTTTCAGCAAAAAAAGTAAGTTTCTATCTCATATCATTAAAAGGTTATAGTTTAGTAAAGCTTGGTCTTAGCCGTCGTATACGATGGCATTGGCCCCAGAGGGTTAAAAAAATGGTACGCCACCTTTGATTTCTCTGTTTTCAATGCAAAAATCTCAATTTTCAGTTCTTTGAAATGCCAGACACTTAAGGGGATCATATTATGCATTTTATATATATATATGAGTTTACAAAAAATAAAAAAATAAAATAAAGACATTGCTGTTTCAAGCCAAAGATAACACTGATCAATAATTTTTTTTTTCTTGCATGGACTTTGAGAACTGATTTAGGGTAATTTTGGGGTGCTGAATGCGAGCTCAGATTTCCTTTATCACATTACTTTTTTTGCAATCTGCAAGTTCAGTGTTGATGATTTACGCACAAGCTGCTCATTCACTCATGAGTTTGACGCCACTAATCATCCACAAAAGCAGCTTCAAAAGCATAGGTTGGCCAAATGTGAACAAAGAGCCGTAATATTGTTTATGCTGCCGAAGTGGCGTGCAAGACGGCAACTTTTGCTTCAATGCTTGAAACGAGAAATATGTTTTCATTTCACAAAAACGTGATTGTGTCCTATCCCCTGAACAGAGAAAAACTGAACTTCTTTTACTCCTTCCTCTGCTGTTCAATGCTCTCCTGCACACAGAGAGGACTGTAAAAGTGGAAATGTGCAAATAAAAATCACTTTTACGAGACGGTAGAAGTAGGAGAGGGCTCCTCTCTATGAGCCTCATCACATTTAGATTCAACCCCTTTTTTTCCCACCGTATAGAAAATCTCTGCACATAGAAAACCTCTCTCTGAAATATTATTTGATGTAATGTTCAAGAAAAAAGTGAACACTGTTGAGTTTCCTTGTCTTTCGTCATGTGGCGTACCTGTTGTGATCACCATAAAGTAATGATAACATAGTTCAGTTTGAATGCTGAAGTTAATGTGTCAGCTCCTGGAAGGGGAGCAGCTCCTGGAAGGGGAGCAGCACCAGGACTCTTTTCCTTTTAGATGCCAAGGATGGGATTGTCTCAAGGTCATAAAGGCATCCTCACAAAGAGAAGAGTCACCTCCCTGCAATTAAAACAATAAATCTGATTTGCCTCCACCGGGTGGGAGTTTTCTTACATTATTCCTGTGTGAAATCTGAGAGTAGATTAAAGTGCCAACACCAGAGAGGAAAAATGCTTTTAGGAACGTTTAAAACACTGTACTTTTTTATTGCCCATTAAAACAAACACACCACGCCACATGGCTGAGCGTCTGTGCGTGTGGGAAGAGAGATGAAGATGAAGAGGAGGTGCAGTGACTCTTTAATGCTTGTAAAAAAAAAAAATAAAATTAAAAAAAAAAAAAAAAAAAAAACACTTTTGGGTGTCCTTTTCCTGACTTTACACATGGACCAGCTTGTTTTTGCCTTCTGAATGGCAAAATTTAAGAAGTAGGTCACAGTGTTGTTTTTACACAGAAATTTCAAGGTAAATTTCAACTAATTTCCATGTAATTTCTTGTCATCTGTGATCGAAACCAGTTTGATGATTGCATGAGTTGTTGAAGTACAATGCATGAATATATGGTCTCATTTACGCCTGAGATTAAAATGTGACTTTTATCCAGATTTTATGTAGATATGCATTTAAGTTGATAAGATTTACACATGGCATGAAAATCTTGTATGCACGTTGCATCTAGATATGATTAATTCATTCATTCATCATTTTTCTGCTGCTTGTCTGGGTGCAGTACACAGTAGCAGCAGACTAAGCAGCTCATCCCACACTTCCCCATCCTTGACCAAGTCCACTAACTCTTCCTGCAAAATGTTTCCAAATCAGGTGGAAGATGTAATCCCTCTAGCATCCCTTAATCCTGTAATCCTTTCTCCCAGTTGGATGTGCCTAGAGTACCTACCTAGGGGTCATCTTCACTAGATGCCCAAATACCTCAGCCGACTACTTCCAATGCAATTGTAGCAACTGCTCAACCCTGAGTCCCTCATGGTTATTCCTGTGTCTCATCCGTCCCTGAGTAGCCCAAACCCTCGGAGGATTCCACACCTCCACTGCTTATACGTATCTGCAATCTTGTTCTTTTGGTCCACTACACTAACCTCATGACCATAGGAGTGTAAATCGACTGGCAAATCCAGAGCATCACCTTCTGGCTAGCTCAACACCTTCTGGTTCATTCACAGTGCCCCAAGACCTCAGACACAGCATCGAATCAGTCTATTCAATCTCAGACTCTATCTTACCCCCACTCATGAAGACCTCGGGACACCTAAATTCCTCCACTTGGCGCAGTAACTCTCCCTGGCCCAGATTTGGAGGTGCTGATCCTCATTCCAGTCGCTTCACACTTGGCCTCAACCAGCCCAGCATGCATTGGAGGTCACTGTCTAATGACGATAACAGAACCACATCATCTGTAAAAACCAGAGATGCAATTCTGAGGTCATCAAGTTGGACCCTCCAAACCCTGACTGGTCGTACTTTGAAACCCTGTCTGTGAAAAACACAAACAGACTAGTGACAAGCAGCAGCCCTCGCGGGAGTCCGGTGGACACAGTTAATAAGTCTGATGAAATGCACAGAATGCAAACACAAATGCAACGTTGGTCATGTAGACACCAGATTGTACCCCACAATCCCACAGCACCCCTCACAAAACATCTTGGGATACACGGTCCTCAATACACATATGGCTTTCCAGCATGGCTATTTTGCATTTGATATGAATATAATTTTATAAAGCTGCAGTATCTTCTTTATATGGGCTAATATACTGTTTGGGAATTGGCATTTGAGAAAATACAGCCTGTTAAGTTACTCGCTCAACTTTCCCCAAATTGGACACATAACTCCTGCTGATTTGTATTCTGAAAAAAACAAACAACCCTAATATAGCAAAGTGTACAAGCAACAAAACCCTCGAACATGACTTTCAAATTGCATTTGCATCATCCTTATATTAAAAATATGTATTCAAATAAATGATAACTTTGTTGTAGAGAATCTGGGATGTTTTGAAAGCCCACTGCAAGAGCACAGGCTGCCTCATCTGTAACTGAATCAGGTCAATTCTCTGGTTTGGGACTAGATCAGAAGAAAAAGTTCTGTTCCCCTCTTCTGAAAATGACAACATAGAATGATTCAAAACTGCGGCTGCAGAGCTGTACTCAAACATAATCACCTCCATTGCTGAGGAACGTCTTTGTACCAATGACAGGGTTGACCAAAGTGTATATTTTGTGGCCCTGAGAACTTAAAAGGTGAAGTTGTGTTAAGAGCCACATGTAGGAGGATTAAGTGGCATTTTCTTAATTATTCTCTTGTGAATAAGCTGTTTAAAGCCGTGTACTGTATCACTGCTCTCTTCTCCTGACCAGACCACTGACGGGTGCTCGTGACCTCTTCGTACCTGTGCTTGTAAAAGCAGCCGCAGGGGGTCCCAACAAGTGAAGAAATAGAAGCCATGTGACACAAGACAGTGCCTATAAATATGGCCGAGATCACAGGGGCACTTAATGCAGGGGTGGGCAGACTGGTTTTTTACCAGCGCGTCTACAACATCTTAAAAAGGTTCTGTCGTGTCATATGAAACCAATAAAACCCAAACACTTCCTCCCTGGCGGGGACAGGCCTCCTAAGCTACCACAACTCACTGTCTGCTGTCCTGCCAGACCCGCCCTTTGCTTTTAAACCCGAGTCCAAGCTTCCCAATTTCTTTGTGGGTTTTTGTGCCCCTCCAACCTCTGATTATTCTCTTTTTTGTCCTTTCATGGTGTGTTCTCCTCTCTCAGTCTCTTTAATTCTTTTGAATACAGCATAGGAGGATCCTATACGTTTGTTGGCATTAGCGTTAGGATTATCATTCAAGGGATGTGACCCATAGTTCTTATTAAGAGTACAGTGAAACCAAAACAAAGTTTCTTTATTAGATGACCCTTAAAAATTGGAATTCATTAACTTTAAAAAAACACAAATATAAAAGGATTGGTCTAGTGTAATTATTTTATCTTTTAATTTTCTTCACCAATGCCCAGTTGTTGGTTGGTTTATTTGTTGGAAGTTTTGATAGCATTTTCCATTCATTTATACAGCACCAAAATCATAATATAAGTTACTTCAAGCACTAGAAAACAAGTACAGTCTATAAGTTACTAATCATTGGCAACAGTAGTAAGGAAAACCTCCCCTGAGCTTTTTTTCTTTCTCTTCTTCTTTCTTTTTGGTTACAAGAAGAAACCTTAACGCAGACCAGACTCAGTTGAATGATGACCTGGTATGGCCCACCCAAAGAAGTCCCAAACTAAAACCACCACACAAGACTGACAGGACATGCCATGACGATAATTTTCATAGCCTCAACAAACCAATGTACTCAAAGTATTCACAAAGACAGAAGGTTCAAAAGAATGCAACAGTGTGTAGAGTCCCAGTGAATAGACAGACTTGTAAGTCACAGTCACCTCTCCCCAGATACTCATATACAAGGATTAATGGTACTTGGTTTGAGAAGTCATGTTGGGGGTTAAGAATGACGTTAACTAGATTTTGATGGCATTTTACAATGGATTTCATTGATTTTCGTGTTATTGTACTTTGGAACCTACCCATGACAAGTAGCATGATTAAGGACACAAATAGGTAACTGTTGAACCTTGGCAAAGATATCACTTTTTTGTTTCTATTTGAATTGGAAATGTGAAAATGCATGCCAATGACCGGGGGGCTAGTCCTAGGGTCCACTGGTCCTAACGGTGGTTAATGGTGTATATTACAACCACCAAACTGATTTTGAAGTTCACAAAATGTAATACTTTCAAATAGATAAGAAACTAGATACACACACACACACACACACACACACACACACACACACACACACACACACACACACACACACACACACACCACACACACACACACCTCATCTTCAACCACTTAGTCCAATTAAGGGTCATGGGGGGCTGGAGCCTATCCCAGCAGTCATAGAGCACAAGGCGGGGTACACCTGGACAGGACGCTAGTCTGTCACAGGGCAACATATAGACAAACAAACACATTCACACCTGCACACACACCTAAGGACATTTTAAAGTTTAAAATCCACCTAACCTGCGTGTCTTTTAAATGTGGGAAGAACCCGGAGCACCTGGAGAGAACCCACACAAACATGGGGAGAACACACAAACTCCACACAGAAAGGCCACAGGTGGGAATCGAACCGCATGACCTCCTCATTGTGAGGCAACAGTGCTAACAACTAAGCCACCATGCTGCAAAACCAGATCCAGTGGTTGTTTCATTTACAAAACAAACATAGGATTCTGTTGACATACACCATTAATTACGTTTAATTGTACTACAACCCCTGGGCAATAATTATGGAATCACGGCCTCTGAGGATGTTCATTCAGTTGTTTAATTTTGTAGAAAAAAAGCAGATCACAGACATGACACAAAACTTACGGTCATTTCAAATGGCAACTTTTATGGCTTTAAGAAACACTATAAGAAATCAAGGAAAAATACTTGTGGCAGTCAGTAACGGTTACTTTTTTAGACCAAGCAGAGGGAAAAAAATATGGACTCACTCAATTCCGAGGAATAAATGATGAAATCACCCTGTAAATTTTCATCCCCAAAACTAACACCTGCATCAAATCAGATCTGCTCGTTAGTCTGCATCTAAAAGGAGTAATGGAGAGCTGTTGCACCAAGTGGACTGACAAGAATCATGGCTCCAACACGAGCGGATGTCAATTGAAACAAAGGACAGGATTATCATACACCATGTTGCAAAGAGTTGGTGTTCACAGTCAGCTGTGTCTAAACTCTGGACCAAATACAACAACATGGGAAGGTTGTAAGGCAAACATGTCAACGTCTGTGACCGAAATGTTAAGAAAACGCCTAAAGGAAATGGGATTTACATACAGAAAAGCTAAACGAAAACCATCATTAACACCTAAACAGAAAAAAACAAGGTTACCATGGGCTAAGGAAAAGCAATCGTTGGACTGTGGATGGACTGGATGAAAGTCATATTCAGTGTGAATCTCGAATCTGCATGGGCAAGGTAATGATGCTGGAACTTTTTGTTGGTGCCGTTCCAATGAGATCTATAAAGATGACTGCCTGAAGAGAACAGTAAATTTTCACAGTTCATTGTATGATATGGGCTGCATGTCAGGTAAAGGCACTGGGGAGATGGCTGTATTACATCATTAATAAATGCACAAGTTTACGTTGATATTTTGGACACTTTCTTATCCCATCATTGAAAGGATGTTTGGGGATGATGAAATCATTTTCAGATGATAATGCATCTTGCCATAGAGCAAAAACTGTGAAAACATTCCTTGCAAAAAGACACATAGGGTCAATGTCATGGCCTGCAAATAGTCCGGATCTTAATCCACTTGAAAATCTTGGTTGGACGTTGAAGAAATGGTCCATGACAAGGCTCCAACCTGCAAAGCGATCTGGCAACCAGCAATCAGAGAAAGTTGGAGTCATATTGATGAAAGAGTATGTTTGTCACTATTAAGTCCAGCCCTCAGAGACTGCAAGCTGTTATAAAAGCCAGAGGTGGTGCAACAAAATACTAGTGATGTGTTGGAGCGTTCTTTTGGTTTTTCATGATTCATAATTTTTCCTCAGAATTGAGTGATTCCATATTTTTTTTTTCCCTGCTTGGTCTAAAAAAGAACGTTACTGACTGCCACATTTTTTTTTTTTTCTTCTAGTGTCTTATAGGTTTCTTAAAGCCAGAAAGTTGCCATCTTGACATGACTTTGTTTTGTGTCATGTCTGTGATCTGCTTTTTTTTCTACAAAATTAAACAACTGAATGAACATCCTCTGAGGCCGGTGATTCCATAATTTTTGCCAGGGGTTGTACTGTCTAAAGGTTTGTTGATTTGAAAATCAACAAATAATGGTCATTCACTATAATTAAATATTTCTTTTATTGTCACACTTTTGTAACATTACTTAACCTATTGTAGTGCAACATATAGCCTACCATAAATGTAAAAACAACTTCAACATGCTCCCCTTAACACTAGGACTTGCAACATGCAAATAGCTACTAGGCAATGGCAGATGTATGCACTCTGCATATTCTTGTTCAACATTTATTCAAACTAATACAAAAACCTGATAACACCTAACAATAGCAATGATAAAGTTATGCTAAGTTTTTTGCTAGCTAGCCCCTTAATAGGCATAGCTAGCTGTACTTTTAAAGGTGATATAACTAGAAATCACTGCCTCTTTTTGATTAATCCAAATCCCTTCATGCAGAAAATACAAATAAGGCTTGTTTCTTTGTGTGTTTTTTTTTTTAAATTCTTGTCATTAACTGCATAATATGATTTTGATATATGTTGAGCTTACATACCAGAGTGCCCAAAATGGAATTACAACAAGCAGAAACATGTAATTTAATTTTATAACTGAAAGAATGGGATTTCTGACGTGAGTTTTCAATAAAAAATAGTATTAATGCAGATGTTAGCTTATTAGCAAACTGGCTAAAGGGGTTAGCTGCACATTTAATTCAAACTTATACTACAGCGAGTGCATGTTCTTACTCAAAACACTGTTAAATTAACTCTATCATAGTGTCAATTAAGTCTACTAGTGTTAACGCTCTTGATCGAACACTCTTATGGAGTTGATTTGACACTATTTTGATGTGGTCCAATCTTCAACCGAGTTCTGCTGAGATTTACTACAAACAAATTCAACAGACAGAAACATAAATGTTTTTATCTGACCATATTATAAATTTATAACTGATGCTTTTATTTTATTAGTTACTTATCTATAGATGTGCCTTCTCTGGGAATACACTGTTGCGTACAACGATGATTTATAAGGTGCATTTTCTGTATGTGCGTCACCCAAACAGGTAAACAAACACGGCGTCATTAGAATCTGTGGCGTGATGGTTTCCAGACAAAGTAAGGGATTCTCCACTGGGACATATGTGATGGAGAAAGAAAAGCTTATTTAATTTACTCAATCAGGTTTGCAGTTTGCACTCGAAACCTTTGTTGCAGAACAGCATCCTGGGCTCCTGAATAGCAGCAGAACATTGGCGTGTTCTGCTGGATGGAGCGACAGGAAAGGATATGATAGCTCATTAATGGATTAGCATTCAGACTTCTGCGTGATGAGCTCATGTTTCCACAGCAGCCTATCAGGAAACATTTAAATTGAATAAATGTTGCACAATCACATGAGATTGAAGTTGGTTCACAATCTGTTATACGATATCATCTGCATTTAGCTCAAACAAATAAAGTACATGTACAAATTGATAGTGATGACATTATGTGTTTGCTTTCGCAGTACGTTTTCCTTTAGCATGGGCTTGAAAACAGTAAGGCTACAGAAAACTGCACTGTAAACCCAAGCAAGTTAGCGGAACTCAAAACTACTGAGGTAATCAGTTGTCACAATATTTTTGAGTTCATAAACTTAAAGCTAATTGTTCCCAGAACTTAAAAGTTTTGATTACATGCTATTTGTACCTCTTGATTACAATTAAATTAAAGTGTTCATTAAATAAACGTAAAAGTAAGTCCCTTCAGCTCCTTCCATACTTTTCACTCAGGGTCACCACAGCAGATCAGAGGTGGATCTGCATGTTGAGCTGACACAAGTTTTACACCGGATGCCCTTCCTGACGCAACTCCACATTACATGGAGAAATGTGGCAGGGGTGGGGTTAGAACCAGGAACCTTTTGCCCCAAAGCCAAGCGCACTAACCACTTGTGTACCACCCATGCTAAAGTGTTCACTAAGTCAACTCAAATATTTCCATATATAATTACTTAATTCTTTAAGTTGTGCTTAAGTTTTGACGTTTTGCTTACTTAATATACAGTTAGTTCAAGTCAATCAAAAATTCTGAGTTTAATTTACTCCAAAAGCAAGCCCATGTTACACAAACTTAAAATATTTAAGTAAGTCAAAAGTTTTCTTAAAACTTTAAATTTACTTTACTTAATCTTTTTAATTCATTTGAATATTCAGGTTTAGAGTGTGCCATTTGACCCTAGTTACCTTGATCTTAATTGAAATGATTGACCTGTGGCTGACCTTGCCAGGGAAATCACCAAAAAGAAATCTATGCAAATGTCTCACAGGGTTTCCTGCTCATTGTTTATTTCATTGTTTATTGCATTTATTATTATTGTGGTGGTTTTCTCTGGGCGCTCCGGTTTCCTCCCACAATCAAAAAACATTCTTATTTAGGGTCTGCTCCTTTCTCTGCCCCTGACCAAGGCAGCGTCTCTACATCTGGAGTTGGTCCTTGGGCACCGGACTGTGGCTGCCCACTGCTCCTAGTAGTTACATTGCATCTAACTGTAACTAGGATGGGTTAAATGCAGAGGACAAATTTCATTGTATGTATGTATGTATATGTACAATGACAATGAAGGCTCCATTCATTCCTTTATTCAATTAAGCGGGTGCCACATTTGATCAAATCAGGTTGAAAGTCCAATTCCTTGACCATGGCCTTTTCAATAAGGATAGCCTTCATTGACGTACGAAGTTTGGTAGAACTCAGCAAAAGGCACTAGGAGCAGTAAATCAACAAATAGACAAGCAGACATGACCTTCCTTGACTGAATGATTTTTTTTGGCAAATAACTTCATCTGGGCAATTACAGAAACTACCTACATATGTATGCCAGGTCTGGTGCAAACATACCCAATTCCGGGGTTGTCTGTCATCCACATATCAGGTTTGGTGGAACTCAATCAAAGGACCACTGAAGAGTAGGGGAATAAAGTAAAAAAAAAAAAAAAATAAATTTTGACATTTGACCCCAGTAACCTTGACCTTTGCCAAAACAAACCCTGTAAGGGGAAATTCTAGGGTTGTCTGTCATCCACATATCAAGTTTGGTGGAACTCAATCAAAGGACCACTGAGAAGTAGGGGAATAAAGTGAAAAATAAACAAAATTTTGACATTTGACCCCAGTAACTTTGACCTTTGCGAAAAAAAAAAAAAAACCTTTAAGAGGAAATTCTAGTGTTGTCTGTCATCAACATGTCAAGTTTGGTGGAACATGGCCAAAGGACCACTGAAGAGTAGGGGAATAAAGTGAAAAATAAACCAAAATGTTGACATTTGACCCAGTAACCTTGACCTTTGCCAAAACAAACCCTTTAAGGGGAAATTCTAGGGTTGTTTGTCATCAACATGTCAAGTTTGGCGGAACATGGCCAAAGGACCTGGCAGGAACAGTGGAACAAAGAGACAAATAAACCAACATTTTGACCTTTGCCCACATTGACCTTGGTGTTTGCCAAAACAAATGCCTTAAAGGCAAGGTCATCCTCACGCTACTTACACACACCATGCTGATGGAAACTGACCCAAACACTTAGAAGGCGCAGAGGAACAAACAAACACACACAAACAATGTGTGATATGAAAGGCAATAAAATAAGCATGATGACTCTTCTTGTTGCCTGTACAGTGCAACAAGGTTATAATAAACCTTCAGGGCGGGTACGGCATTAAAAAAACGACAAACGGCACCTGATGTATCGCTCACTTTGACAATAGTGGACTGAAGATCCTCCCTCTGTCTCTCTTTGGGACAATAAAAGTCTTTAATCAGGCCGCGGCCCGCTAATGAACGGAGGCGGTTAGCCAGCTCAGGAGAGGCAACGAGGAAGGCAATTTCTGGAAATGATTACAGACTCATTTCCTTGTTTATCCTGCCTTTGAAAAGAGAAAGAAAGCCCGCTGTTCCCTCCTCCCCCAGAGCTCCTCCACTTATTGTGTCGCAACCGCTGACCCACACCACCTCCTGAAGGCTTCCATCGGTCCATCCATAATCACTCACTCCCTCTTCTTTCACTTTCTCCGCTCGGTTTTGGCAGGTTTGTTTCACTCTTTCAGTAAGCCTTCGTACCTTCATTCCTCCGCTGCTCCATCCTTCTCCTCCTCTCTCCCTTCCTTGCTTCCCCTCTTTCGTGCACTCGGCTGTATTGTCGGCGGAGGGCCCCATTGTAAACAATTTCTCCACACATCAAGCTGGGTCTCGTCCCTTTTCATACGGAGGCTCTGGCGGGCCCCGACCCTTTTCTGCTTCAAGTGGGCGAGCTGCTTGCACTGAAGTTAATGGCTGCAAATCTCTAACTAACCTCTCCAACAGCTGCCTCCAGAGTCCCCTCTTTCTCATCCTCTCCTTTAGCCATGCTTTCCTTTCCTTTGCTTTCTTTTCTTCCTCGCTCTTTTGCCCTCTTGTCTGGTCCAAAAATACAGGATGAGGGTGCTGGGCTGATCTGGCGGGGGGGAGCCTCTAGGAATTTTTTCCAGAAATTTGCCTTTTCCTCCAATGAGTGGCTCAAAGCCGGAAGAAAATGAAAGAGGGAGAGCAGGAGGGGAAATGAGGGTCTAAAGCTCCTTTTTTCTCTATTCTTACAACCCCCCCCCCCCCCCCCCGCCTCCTTTCAGTAAAACAAGAATAAGAAAAAGACCCTCCATTGGACAGGTCTTTCATTTTGAAATACAGGTTCAAAGGCAGTGGGAGATTTGGGTCTTTTGTGCCGGTTTGAGGGTAATGACGAGAGGGGAGGAACAACATCCTATTCCAAACAGCTTCCTGGCCTATTCTGCAACACAATCTGTCCAAAACCTGGGCCGGAGAGCGAGGCCTAATCCACACAAATGACACTAGCTTCAGGAACAGAGGGGCTGTTTCCAGTCTTCAAGTGGGCAAAAGTAGTGTTGGAGTGGAAGCTGCTGGCTGACTGCTGAATCCCGGAGGCCGTCTGTTTAGCTTTCGAGCAAACACATAAATTGAAGGTCAACAGCTACTTTGGATTTATTAGATAATGGCTATAATTATTAACACAATAATGATTTACCGTAGAAAATTAACAGCACTCATCTGTGGAAGAATAAAATTATAAGAAGAAAAGAAGAAAAATTTAACAGTAAAGCTGTACGGCCTTTCAAATTTCACAAAAGTGACAAAATTCAATTTCTACTGAAATCCGGGATGATGTGATGATGTTGGTTTATTTTTACAAAATAACATTATCTTGAAGAGAACATATTTCCCGGAGGGAATTCCATAACAAATGTTTTCTTTAACGTTTAAAGTTATCTAAGGAAGTGCCTGTGTGCATACATGAGGTTTTAACCTCGTGTATGTGCATTCTCAAGGCGGCATGCTAACATACATAAGATGTCTTGTAAATGTCTTGTAAATCATTTCAGAGGTGTTATCTGATTACAAAAACAGCTTTTTTTTAGATTTAGAAGTGTTCATTTCTCACTAACCTTCACAAACCTTTTGAGAAACATATTAGATTTATACAGAAATAAGCTGCTTCAGATCTCTTTCTGCCATCACTGATGTCACTCTGCCTGTTTCTACTCTGATTGGCTGTCACCGTGTGCTTCCCAGCATCCCTCAAGTAAGTCAGAGAAGCCTCCACGTGATCTATGATGTCACTACGGTCGCTATCAGAGTCTACGGTCACTACCACAGTACACAGTCACTACCACAGTCTACGGTCAGTATCACAGTCTACGGTCGCTATCAGAGTCTACGGTCGCTACCACAGTCTACGGTCACTATCAGAGTCTACGGTCACTACCACAGTCTACCGTCAGTATCACAGTCTACGGTCACTATCAGAGTCTACGGTCACTACCACAGTCTACAGTCACTACCACAGTCTACCATCAGTATCACAGTCTACGGTCACTATCAGAGTCTACGGTCACTACCACAGTCTACAGTCACTACCACAGTCTACCATCAGTATCACAGTCTACGGTCACTATCAGAGTCTACGGTCACTACCACAGTCTACAGTCACTACCACAGTCTACAGTCACTACCACAGTCTACCATCAGTATCACAGTCTACGGTCACTATCAGAGTCTACGGTCACTACCACAGTCTACAGTCACTACCACAGTCTACCGTCAGTATCACAGTCTACGGTCACTATCAGAGTCTACGGTCACTATCACAGTATACGGTCACTATCACAGTCTACAGTCACTATCAGAGTCTACGGTCACTACCACAGTCTACGGTCACTATCACAGTCTACTTTTGCTACAACAGTCTACGGTCAGTACCACATTCTATGGTCACTAACACAGTCTGTGTCATTACCACACTGTGTGAGCCTTTGAAGGATGTGTGTAAAGCTGATTGTCAGCTCATCAAACCTCTTCGTGGGAGCTTTGAGCTTTGCAGCAAATACTCTACTCTGATTACTCAGAATTTTGGATCTCTGTTGGGACTATTTACACAGAGACTGCTACCTGCTGCTTTGGACTTGAACTAACAGTCTTTTTCAAGACTTTTTTACTTTTTACTTTTTTTTACTTTTTTACTGTGCTCCAACGCCTAAGGAAGACCTCTAACGGTCGAAACCTCGCGACGGAGCACTTTTATCAGCTAACTTTCATCAGCGTTGGCAAGCTAACTAGCTTGCTACGCTTCGTTTTTATTTTTTATTTTTATTTTATTTAGCACCGTTGTCGTGCGTTCGCTGTTGTCGTGCGTTGCCTGTGCTGCTTCATGGCCTGTTTGGTGCCTTGATTGGGGCACTCCTTCTGCTGAATCACCTCTGGATTATTTGCACATTATTCACTTTGTGTGTTTTTGGGAATCCGCTAGCTTAGCGCAGCTACTAGCTCTTAGCCGATTTAGCATGGCGGCTTCTCCTGTCTCTCCCGTACTTTTCTGCTCTGGGTGTGAAATGTTTAGTTATTCCTCTGCCTCCTTTAGCAGTAACGGTACTTGTAATAAGTGCAGCTTATTCGTAGCTTTGGAGGCCAGGCTGGGCGAATTGGAGGCTCGGCTCCGCACCGTGGAAAATTCTACAGCTAGCCAGGCCCCTGTAGTCGGTGCGGACCAAGGTAGCTTAGCCGCCGTTAGTTCCCCCCTGGCAGATCCCGTGCAGTCGGGGAAAGCAGGCTGACTGGGTGACTGTGAGGAGGAAGCGTAGCCCTAAACAGAAGCCCCGTGTACACCGTCAAACCGTTCACATCTCTAACCGTTTTTTCCCCACTCGACGATACACTCGCCGAGGATCAAACTCTGGTTATTGGCGACTCTGTTTTGAGAAATGTGAAGTTAGCGACACCAGCAACCATTGTCAATTGTCTTCCGGGGGCCAGAGCAGGCGACATCGAAGGACATTTGAAATTGCTGGCTAAGGCTAAGCGTAAATTTGGTAAGATTGTAATTCACGTCGGCAGTAATGACACTCGGTTACGCCAATCGGAGGTCACTAAAATTACATTAAATCGGTGTGTAACTTTGCAAAAACAATGTCGGACTCTGTTGTTTTCTCTGGGCCCCTCCCCAATCAGACCGGGAGTGACATGTTTAGGCCGCATGTTCTCCTTGAATTGCTGGCTGTCTGAGTGGTGTCCAAAAAAATGAGGTGGGCTTCATTGATAATTGGCAAAGCTTCTGGGGAAAACCTGGTCTTGTTAGGAGAGACGGCATCCATCCCACTTTAGAGGGAGCAGCTCTCATTTCTAGAAATCTGGCCAATTTTCTTGGATCCTCCAAACTGTGACTGTCTAGCGTTGGGACCAGGAGGCAGAGCTGTGGTCTTATACACCTCTCTGCAGCTTCTCTCCCCCTGCCATCCCCTCATACCCCATCCCCGTAGAGACGGTGCCTGCTCCCAGACCACCAATAACCAGCAAAAATCTATTTAAGCATAAAAAATTCAAAAAGAAAAAATAATATAGCACCTTCAACTGCACCACAGACTAAAACAGTTAAATGTGGTCTATTAAACATTAGGTCTCTCTCTTCTAAGTCCCTGTTGGTAAATGATATAATAATTGATCAACGTATTGATTTATTGTGCCTAACAGAAACCTGGTTACAGCAGGATGAATATGTTAGTTTAAATGAGTCAACACCCCCGAGTCACACTAACTGTCAGAATGCTCGTAGCACGGGCCGGGGCGGAGGATTAGCAGCAATCTTCCATTCCAGCTTATTAATTAATCAAAAACCTAGACAGAGCTTTAATTCATTTGAAAGCTTGTCTCTTAGTCTTGTCCATCCAAATTGGAAGTCCCAAAAACCAGTTTTATTTGTTATTATCTATCGTCCACCTGGTCGTTACTGTGAGTTTCTCTGTGAATTTTCAGACCTTTTGTCTGACTTAGTGCTTAGCTCAGATAAGATAATTATAGTGGGCGATTTTAACATCCACACAGATGCTGAGAATGACAGCCTCAACACTGCATTTAATCTATTATTAGACTCTATCAGCTTTGCTCAAAAAGTAAATGAGTCCACCCACCACTTTAATCATATTTTAGATCTTGTTCTGACTTATGGTATGGAAATAGAAGACTTAACAGTATTCCCTGAAAACTCCCTTCTGTCTGATCATTTTTAATAACATTTACATTTGCCCTGATGGACTACCCTGCAGTGGGGAATAAGTTTCATTACACTAGAAGTCTTTCAGAAAGCACTGTAACTAGGTTTAAGGATATGATTCCTTCTTTATGTTCTCTAATGTCATATACCAACACAGAGCAGAGTAGCTACCTAAACTCTGTAAGGGAGTTAGAGTATCTCGTCAATAGTTTTACATCCTCATTGAAGACAACTTTGGATGCTGTAGCTCCTCTGAAAAAGAGAGCTTTAAATCAGAAGTGTCTGACTCCGTGGTATAACTCACAAACTCGTAGCTTAAAGCAGATAACCCGTAAGTTGGAGAGGAAATGGCGTCTCACTAATTTAGAAGATCTTCACTTAGCCTGGAAAAAGCGTTTGTTGCTCTATAAAAAAGCCCTCCGTAAAGCTAGGACATCTTTCTACTCATCACTAATTGAAGAAAATAAGAACAACCCAGGTTTCTTTTCAGCACTGTAGCCAGGCTGACAAAGAGTCAGAGCTCTATTGAGCTGAGTATTCCATTAACTTTAACTAGTAATGACTTCATGACTTTCTTTGCTAACAAAATTTTGACTATTAGAGAAAAATTACTCATAACCATCCCAAGATGTATCGTTATCTTTGGCTGCTTTCAGTGATGCCGGTGTTTGGTTGGACTCTTTCTCTCCGATTGTTCTGTCTGAGTTATTTTCATTAGTTACTTCATCCAAACCATCAATATGTTTATTAGACCCCATTCCTGCCAGGCTGCTCAAGGAAGTCCTACCATTATTTAATGCTTCAATCTTAAATATGATCAATCTATCTTTGTTAGTTGGTCTATGTAACACAGGCTTAAGGTGCAGTAATTAAACCATACTTAAAAAGCCAGTCACTTGACCCAGCTATTTAGCTAATTATAGGCCAATCTCCAACCTTCCTTTCTCTCAAAGATTCTTGAGAGGGAGTTGTAAAACAGCTAACTGATCACCTGCAGAGCAATGGTCTATTTGAAGAGTTTCAGTCAGGTTTTAGAATTCATCATAGTACAGAAACAGCATTAGTGAAGGTTACAAATGATCTTCTTATGGCTTCGGACAGTGGACTTATCTCTGTGCTTGTTCTGTTGGACCTCAGTGCTGCTTTTGATACTGTTGACCATAAAATTTATTACAGAGATTAGAGCATGTCATAGGTATTAAAGGCACTGCGCTGCGGTGGTTTGAATCGTATTTGTCTAATAGATTACAGTTTGTTCATGTAAATGGGGAATCTTCTTCACAGACTAAAGTTAATTATGGAGTTCCACAAGGTTCTGTGCTAGGACCAATTTTATTCACTTTATACATGCTTCCCTTAGGCAGTATTATTAGACGGTATTGCTTAAATTTTCATTGTTACGCAGATGATACCCAGCTTTATCTATCCATGAAGCCAGAGGATACACACCAATTAGCTAAACTGCAGGATTGTCTTACAGACATAAAGACATGGATGACCTCTAATTTCCTGCTTTTAAACTCAGATAAAACTGAAGTTATTGTACTTGGCCCCACAAATCTTAGAAGCATGGTGTCTAACCAGATCGTTACTCTGGATGGCATTTCCCTGATCTCTAGTAATACTGTGAGAAATCTTGGAGTCATTTTTGATCAGGATATGTCATTCAAAGCGCATATTAAACAAATATGTAGGACTGCCTTTTTGCATTTACGCAATATCTCTAAAATCAGAAAGGTCTTGTCTCAGAGTGATGCTGAAAAACTAATTCATGTTTTATTTCCTCTAGGCTGGACTATTGTAATTCATTATTATCAGGTTGTCCTAAAAGTTCCCTAAAAAGCCTTCAGTTGGTTCAGAATGCTGCAGCTAGAGTACTGACGGGGACTAGCAGGAGAGAGCATATCTCACCCGTGTTGGCCTCTCTTCATTGGCTTCCTGTTAATTCTAGAATAGAATTTAAAATTCTTCTTCTTACTTATAAGGTTTTGAATAATCAGGTCCCATCTTATCTTAGGGACCTCGTAGTACCATATTACCCCATTAGAGCGCTTCGCTCTCAGACTGCGGGCTTACTTGTAGTTCCTAGGGTTTGTAAGAGTAGAATGGGAGGCAGAGCCTTCAGCTTTCAGGCTCCCCTCCTGTGGAACCAGCTCCCAATTCAGATCAGAGGGACAGATACCCTCTCTACTTTTAAGATTAGGCTTAAAACTTTCCTTTTCGCTAAGGCTTATAGTTAGGGCTGGATCAGGTGACCCTGGACCATCCCTTGGTTATGCTGCTTTAGACGTAGACTGTGGGGGGTTCCCATGATGCACTGTTTCTTTCTCTTTTTGCTCCGTATGCATCACTCTGCATTTAATCATTAGTGATCGATCTCTGCCCCCCTTCTCGGCATGTCTTTTTCCTGGTTCTTTCCCTCAGCCCCAACCAGTCTCAGCAGAAGACTGCCCCTCCCTGAGCCTGGTTCTGCTGGAGGTTTCTTCCTGTTAAAAGGGAGTTTTTCCTTCCCACTGTGGCCAAGTGCTTGCTCATAGGGGGTCGTTTTGACCGTTGGGGTTTTTCATAATTGTTGTATGGCCTTGCCTTACAATATGGAGCGCCTTGGGGCAACTGTTTGTTGTGATTTGGCGCTATATAAGAAAAAAGTTGATTGACTGATTGATTGTACCAAAGTCTGTGGTCGTTACCAAAGTCTACGGTCACTACCACAGTCTACAGTCACTACCACAGTCTACGATCGCTACCACAGTCTAGGCTCACTGCCACAGTCTACGGTCACTACCACAGTCTATGGTCACTACCACAGTCTAAGGTTGTTACCACAGTCTACGGTCAGTACCACAGTCTACGGGCAGTACCACAGTCTACAGTCGCTACCACAGTCTATGGAACATTACCACAGTCTACGGTCAGTACCACAGTCTACAGTCGCTACCACAGTCTACTTTCACTACCACAGTCTGCGGTCGCTACCACAGTCTGTGGTCGCTAACAGTCTGCGGTCATTACCAAAGTCTGTGGTCATTACCAAAGTCTATGGTCACTACCACAGTCTACAGTCACTACCACAGTCTGCGGTGTTACCACAGTCTACAGTCGCTACCACAGTCTGCGGTTGCTACCACAGTCTACGGCCAGTACCACATTCTATGGTCACTAACACAGTCTGCGTTCATTACAAAAGTCTGTGGTCTTTACCAAAGTCTATGGTCACTACCACAGTCTACAGTCACTACCACAGTCTACGGTCACTACCATAGTCTATGGTCACTACCACAGTCTGCGGTCGTTACCACAGTCTATGGTTGTTACCACAAGCTACAGTTGTTACCACAGTCTATGGTCATTACCACAGTCTATGGCCGTTACCACAGTCTATGGTCGCTACCACAATCTGTGGTCGTTAATACAGTTTATGGTTGTTACCACAGTCTACGGTCATTACCACAGCCTATGGCCCCTACCACAGCCTGCGACTGTTACCACAGTCTACAGTCACTACCAAATTCGCCGTCTGTTTGTTTGATTTTTTTTTCCCAGACTGCACAAATTTTCTTCATATTGGCAATGTGGTATTACACTCACTCATCTTCAACCACTTAGTCCAATCGAGGGTCGCAGGGGGCTGAAGCCTATCCCAGCAGTCATAGAGCATAAGGCGGGGTAAACCCAAGACAGGAATGTGATATTATGAATCCCTTATTTGAAGGCTTATGAATAAATCATAGTGATGCCAAAGAAAATTATTTTCATGACATAAATGTGGAGGTACACCTTCGAAGAAGTTGTGCTTTTGGCGCGATATGTCTTCAAGCAGACAACAGTGACCCTTGACCGGTAGGTTTAGAAAATGTATGAATGAATTGAATGAATGAATGAATTTTCTAACTTCAGTGATGGCTATCCCATTCACTCATTCATTTCATTGTAAACTCATTTAAAAAATTCTCAACAATGAACTAATCTTCAAACGTGAGTCAGGTGGCAAAGGTTGCAAAAAAACTGAAGTTGTCCTTAAAGCCTAGCGGATTTAGACTGAAAGATTTCAAAACAGTGCGACAGAAAGCATGATGGGGTTCTTCCTCTTCAGCGTTATCCTACACTGTGTTACAGGGTTTGTCTTTGTCACAGAATATTACCAGTCCATTTGTTCCTTTTCCTAGACTGTGACATGAGTGTGTGCTCTGTCATTCAACGACACTCAGATGCCTCGGAGAGACAGGTGACAACATCCCATCATGCCGCATCACACCCCTGCATGCTGGCGACACACTTAATTTGGCCTGGCAAGTAAACATTTAACTTAGGATTACATTAGCAGACATGCTAACAAGGCCAACTGTCACTCATCAGTACAACCAACACACAATGTAACAAATCTCGTATTTTGGCTCTTCTCACAGTTTTGAACACATGACTGACACGATATGTAATTTTATAAATGAAGGCTTGTGTGATTGTACACATACCAACCCACATAGAAAACTGCAATTTGTACTTATTTTAGACATGTACGTGCACATCACCAGCTGTAACGTCTACATACATCTCTGCAAACACCAAAAATATGCCAACAGTATTTAACCTCCTGTGTGTGTGTGTGTGTGTGTGTGGTGTGTGTGTGTGTGTGGGTGTGTGTGTGTGTGTGTGTGTGTGTGTGTGTGTGTGTGTGTGTGTATTCTGTTTTGTATTAATAAAAAAACACTTCTTCAAATCAGATTATTTTTTTCATTTGGGTCATTCCAATCAGAATCTGCATTTTAATGTTTTGGGTTCCCCATTAAAATAATCTTTTCCAACCCTGCTACAGTAAACCAAATACCACTTAATAACATTCCATTAAGAAGGTGTGACATAAAAAGATACATCTTTCACATGGTGTAAAATTGTCTATTGCAAAAATGTCTACTGTATGTTACTGTATGATATATGGTTAATGCTACAGGCAGCATGCTCAAGTATACAGGGTACATTATTTAGCCGAATTTATGGGCCTTTCACACCAGAAGCATCAGATGCGTCAGTTACGTCACATCGGATGCGGCAAGGGGGGGAGGGGTGGATATTTCTACATCACGCTCTGACTTTTTCCAAAGCCTGAAAAAAGCTGACCAATCGCCATCTTGGACTTGTGTCTGGCAGAATTTCTAGGCGCAGCCAGGGTGTAGAGGGGGTCTGGTTTGGGAACCACAGAATCTCGTCTCTGCTGTTTGCGGACGATGTTTCTGTTGGCTTCATCAAATCAGGACCTTCAGCGTGCACTGGGGCGATTTGCAGCCGAGTGTGAAGCGTCCGGGATGAAAATCAGCACCTCCAAATCCGAGGCCATGGTTCTCGACCGGAAAAAGGTGCTTTGCCCTCTTCAGGTCGGTGGAGGGTCCTTGCCTCAAGTGGAGGAGTTTAAGTATCTCAGGGTCTTGTTCATGAGTGAGGGACGGATGGAGCGTGAGATCGATAGACGGATCGGTGCAGCATCTGCAGTGATGCGGTCGCTGTATCGGACCGTCATGGTGAAGAGAGCTGAGTAGGGGGGCAAAGCTCTCGATTTACCGATCGACCTACGTTCCGGTCCTCACCTATGGTCATGAGATTTGGCTCATGACTGAAAGAACAAGATCGCGAGTACAAGCGGCCGAGATGAGTTTCCTCCGCAGGGTGGCTGGGCGCTCCCTTAGAGATAGGATGAGGAGCTCGGTCACTTGGGAGGAGCTCGGAGTCGAGCCGCTGCTCCTCCACGTCGAAAGGAGTTAGTTGAGGTGGCTTGGGCATCTTTTCCGGATGCCCCCTGGACGCCTCGCTGGAGAGGTGTTCGGGCACGTCCCACTGGGAGGAGGCCCCGGGGAAGACCCAGGACACGTGGAGAGACTACATCTCTCGGTGGCTTGGGAACGCCTTGGGGTTCCCCAGAGGAGCTGGGGGAGGTGTATGTGGATCAGGAGGTCTGGGCGGCTTTGCATGGCATTATGAGTCTACTACTGTCATTTTAAGAGCACGGTTTGTATCAACATGTCACAGGCCGTGCACATGTTATATTGTAGCTCTTTGTACTTTAGCCAAGGGTGTGTCTGTTTTAACAGTTAAATAACTGCACTTTCCGATCTTCTACCATGTGCTGTGACACGTGTGACCGTATGGCAATGTCATGCAGTGACAACAAGCAACATATCACCAGAATACCTGTTACATTTGGGGTGCATTAATTACAAAGAATAACAGCGTTAATACATTTACTGTCAATCTTTTCCTATTCTTTCTAACCAGTTCATTTCAGATGGATCTTCTGCATTCCGGTCGCTATAAGCGATTACAGGGCCAGAGGCTTTTGTATAAGGATTAGTTTGTGAGTCATACAGATTGTTGATTCCCAAATAATCCTTAATATGATCCATTCTAATCTAATCCCATCTACGGTGATCACTGACAGGGTGGATTTTCTAATGCAGACACCAACATTGCCACCACCACGTCTGCATGACTGACATTATCCTCTGATTGCTATTTAGGTGATCTTCAGTCAAAACAAAAACAAATTCAGAATTTAAAAAATATGTAGAAAAGTATTACGCTAAAACAACACTTTTGTTTGAATGGGTTCATCGTATTTGCCCATTACTGCTGAATTTACAGAGTAAACAAGGTGCAGTTTTAGAAATCCATCATTTTCAGTCTTCTTTGTGCAACAATCCATTTTGTATATTGCATGAAAAAGGTACACGTGGGACTGAGCGCATCCAGGACAGCAGGTGCAGTTCTTGCAGGCTGGTGAAGTGCACATAGTTTCTGATTCGCAGATCCAATCAGAAAAGCTTATTGGTTCTGAGATGCTATTCATCACACAGATGGAGACACTCTTGACCACGAGGAGGATCAACCTGTTTTATCAAATCTGAGACGAATCAAGCAAACAAAAAAATAAAATAAATTAAAGCAGTGGTGGCTTTGATTGGATTGGTCATGATCATATTTTCCAAAGTAGTACATAAGAATTACTTGGTATTTCACCACTGAATGGTTTTATCTGCTAGTATTATTCTAATCCTTTCAAATGTCTGGAGATTGGTGAAGGCAAAATTGAACAGAACGGTTTTTTCTACTGGGGAGTGTAAAATACTTTTCTGGGCTTTTTCAAGTTTTCCTTACATTGAGTTTTGGGAATATTTTGCAACATCAAGTCATACACCATGAAACAAATTCAAAGCCATAAAGGGGTACTCCCTCTCAATTTTTCTCAAAATTTATGATGTGTTGAAATCTAGTTATCGTAAAGTACCTTTATTTCTTTGGTATAGTCACAAAGCAAAGTTAGAGCCAAGTTCACTTTAGTTTTATTGTACTTTGTTACAATGACAAATAAAGTATCTGTATCTGTACTGCTTGTAAAGTATTTACTTTGGAGGAAGAAGGAAATGCATATGCAAGGTTCAAAGTTCATGCTGCACTCCATAGAAAGTGGAAATTTGGAATTTCCCATTTACAGAAAGTAAGATATACGTCTAATAAAGGTAGAATAAAACAGTCTGTCTACTGACTAATTTTGGAAAACCAAGTAAAAACACTAGTTGTATTAATGTTGGTATTAACCACTGACACAGCAGATCTCTTTGCTGAAATAGAAATACTAAAGCAGACATGTATTCTCCCAAGTGGCAAGCTGTCTTTTCAGTTTTACATCTTCTTCCTTTTTACACAGATTTTGTCACAGCTGAAGATCTACACATTTCATCGGCTCCATGATACCAACACTAACGTAGCTGTTTGATCCTTGAACGGCATATTGGGAAACTGAGTTTCCAAGTGTTGCAATGTACAGGGTGAACATAATTTTACAATTTTGGTATCAATAGTTGCAGAAACTCATCATGCTTTTTTCTCTTTTGCAGATTCTCCTTAAAAGTTGTAAAATTATTCATGTGACTTTGATATTATAAATATTTGAAACCAAGGAGTGTTTTTGCATTCACCCATGTGGTCAAAATCCTAAATTGTTTCCAAACAAGGTGAACTTTAATCAGAGTGACAATGCAAGATTGTGACTCCTTTATTGGAATACAAGAAACAAATTTATAGTGGTGCAGGAGAATTTTTTTATGACTTAAATGGCCATTAACCCTCTGGGGTCTGAGGGCATTTTCTGGACAGTTCACTCACCTGGCATAAATGTTTTATTATTGCTGTTAACATCTCTCTGCATTCCACAATCAGGTTTTATGTCTCTTTTTTCAGGACAACCTATGCTTTCAGAATATATATGTTTTTGTTGTGTTTTATAAGTGTAATAAAGTTTTACAATCAAAATAGGCAAGGAAAAATAAAGAAAAATAACTTTACATTTATTCAAAACACACAGCAAACTATAATAAACAACTGTTTTGACACTTTATAAAGGTAATTTAAGGTCTTGTGTGAAAGACCATACAACAAAAAGGTTCAAACAATAAACACAAATGCACATTTTGAACAATATATACAAAATGGTCTATGCGTTTTGTAATTTTGATATGGAAAACAAGTGCTTTACACAGAGAAAGCAACAGAGTTATCAGTTGCATCATTCACATGCAAACTAGTGGAGCAATCCTGATAGTTACACATAATGGCGCAGGGCGCACTGAATATATGTACTAATAGTATGTAGTCATTGGAGCACCCAGGGGGCTATTCAAAGGGGCCAACTCGTAACATATCACTCCTGAAAATGATCTTTGGCTTTTCACGTGAGGTAAATCTGCCCTACGATTGGATTTTGGAAAACCATGTGACGGTGAACCAATTCCGATTGGACACTCACATTGCGCACGTCATCACACGGGTTCTATGAGGAGTACAAAGATGGCCGATGGCTGGCTTGAAAGTCTGCGGCGTTAACTTTTCAGCAAAAAAAGTAAGTTTCTATCTCATATCATTAAAAGGTTATAGTTTAGTAAAGCTTGGTCTTAGCCGTCGTATACGATGGCATTGGCCCCAGAGGGTTAAAAAAATGGTACGCCACCTTTGATTTCTCTGTTTTCAATGCAAAAATCTCAATTTTCAGTTCTTTGAAATGCCAGACACTTAAGGGGATCATATTATGCATTTTATATATATATGAGTTTACAAAAAATAAAAAAAATAAAATAAAGACATTGCTGTTTCAAGCCAAAGATAACACTGATCAATAATTTTTTTTTTCTTGCATGGACTTTGAGAACTGATTTAGGGTAATTTTGGGGTGCTGAATGCGAGCTCAGATTTCCTTTATCACATTACTTTTTTTGCAATCTGCAAGTTCAGTGTTGATGATTTACGCACAAGCTGCTCATTCACTCATGAGTTTGACGCCACTAATCATCCACAAAAGCAGCTTCAAAAGCATAGGTTGGCCAAATGTGAACAAAGAGCCGTAATATTGTTTATGCTGCCGAAGTGGCGTGCAAGACGGCAACTTTTGCTTCAATGCTTGAAACGAGAAATATGTTTTCATTTCACAAAAACGTGATTGTGTCCTATCCCCTGAACAGAGAAAAACTGAACTTCTTTTACTCCTTCCTCTGCTGTTCAATGCTCTCCTGCACACAGAGAGGACCTGGAAAGTGGAAATGTGCAAATAAAAATCACTTTTACGAGACGGATAAGTAGGAGAGCGGCCCTCTCTATGAGCCTCATCACATTTAGATTCAACCCCTTTTTTTCCCACCGTATAGAAAATCTCTGCACATAGAAAACCTCTCTCCTGAAATATTATTTGATGTAATGTTCAGAAAAAAGTGAACACTGTGAGTTTCCTTGTCTTTCGTCATGTGGCGCTACCTGTTGGTGATCACATCATAAAGTAATGATAACATAGTTCAGTTGAATGCTGAAGTTAATGTGTCAGCTCCTGGAAGGGAGCAGCTCCTGGAAGGGGAGCAGCACCAGGACTCTTTTCCTTTTAGATGCCAAGGATGGGATTGTCTCAAGGTCATAAAGGCATCCTCACAAAGAGAAGAGTCACCTCCCTGCAATTAAAACAATAAATCTGATTTGCCTCCACCGGGTGGGAGTTTTCTTACATTATTCCTGTGTGAAATCTGAGAGTAGATTAAAGTGCCAACACCAGAGAGGAAAAATGCTTTTAGGAACGTTTAAAACACTGTACTTTTTTATTGCCCATTAAAACAAACACACCACGCCACATGGCTGAGCGTCTGTGCGTGTGGAAGAGAGATGAAGATGAAGAGGAGGTGCAGTGACTCTTTAATGCTTGTAAAAAAAAAAAATAAAATTAAAAAAAAAAAAAAAAAAAAAAACACTTTTGGGTGTCCTTTTCCTGACTTTACACATGGACCAGCTGTTGTTTTTGCTCTTCTGAATGGCAAAATTTAAGAAGTAGGTCACAGTGTTGTTTTACAACAGAAATTTCAAGGTAAATTTCAACTAATTTCCATGTAATTCTTGTCATCTGTGATCGAAACCAGTTTGATGATTGCATGAGTTGTTGAAGTACAATGCATGAATATATGGTCTCATTTACGCCTGAGATTAAAATGTGACTTTTATCCAGATTTTATGTAGATATGCATTTAAGTTGATAAGATTACACAGGGCATGAAAATCTTGTATGCACGTTGCATCTAGATTATGATTAATTCATTCATTCATCATTTTTCTGCTGCTTGTCTGGGTGCAGTACACAGTAGCAGCAGACTAAGCACTCATCCCACACTTCCCCATCCTTGACCAAGTCCACTAACTCTTCCTGCAAAATGTTCCAAATCAGTGGAAGATGTATCCCTCTAAGCATCCCTTAATCCTGTAATCCTTTCTCCCAGTTGGATGTGCCTAGAGTACCTACCTAGGGGTCATCTTCACTAGATGCCCAAATCACCTCAGCCGACTACTTCCAATGCAATGTAGCAACTGCTCAACCCTGAGTCCCTCATGGTTATTCCTGTGTCTCATCCTGTCCCTGAGTAGCCCAAACCCTACGGAGGATTCACACCTCCACTGCTTATACGTATCTGCAATCTTGTTCTTTTGGTCACTACACTAACCTCATGACCATAGGAGTGTAAATCGACTGGCAAATCCAGAGCATCACTTCTGGCTCAGCTCAACACCTTCTGGTTCATCACAGTGCCCCAAGACCTCAGACACAGCATCGATCAGTCTATCAATCTCAGACTCTATCTTACCCCCACTCATGAAGACCTCGGGACACCTAAATTCCTCCACTTGGCGCAGTAACTCTCCCTGGCCCAGATTTGGAGGTGCTGATCCTCATTCCAGTCGCTTCACACTTGGCCTCAAACCAGCCCAGCATGCATTGGAGGTCACTGTCTAATGACGATAACAGAACCACATCATCTGTAAAAACCAGAGATGCAATTCTGAGGTCATCAAGTTGGACCCTCCAACCCTGACTGGTCGTACTTTGAAACCCTGTCTGTGAAAAACACAAACAGAACTAGTGACAAGCAGCAGCCCTCGCGGAGTCCGGTGGACACAGTTAATAAGTCTGATGAAATGCACAGAATGCAAACACAAATGCAACGTTGGTCATGTAGACACCAGATTGTACCCCACAATCCCACAGCACCCCTCACAAAACATCTTGGGATACACGGTCCTCAATACACATATGGGCTTTTCCAGCATGGCTTATTTTGCCATTGATATGAATAATAATTTTATAAAAGCTGCAGTATCTTCTTTATATGGGCTAATATACTGTTTGGGAATTGGCATTTGAGAAAATACAGCCTGTTAAGTTACTCGCTCAACTTTCCCCAAATTGGACACATAACTCCTGCTGATTTGTATTCTGAAAAAAACAAAACAACCCTAATATAGCAAAGTGTACAAGCAACAAAACCCTCGAACATGACTTTCAAATTGCATTTGCATCACCTTATATTACAAAATATGTATTCAATAAATGATAACTTTGTTGTAGAGAATCTGGGATGTGTTGAAAGCCCACTGCAAGAGCACAGGCTAGCCTCATCTGTAACTGAATCAGGTCAATTCTCTGGTTTGGGACTAGATCAGAAGAAAAAGTTCTGTTCCCTCTTCTGAAAATGACAACATAGAATGATTCAAACTGCGGCTGCAGAGCTGTACTCAAACATAATCACCTCCATTGCTGAGAACGTCTTTGTACCAATGACAGGTTGACCAAAGTGTATATTTTGTGGCCCTGAGAACTTAAAAGGTGAAGTTGTGTTAAGAGCCACATGTAGGAGGATTAAGTGGCATTTTCTTAATTATTCTCTTGTGAATAAGCTGTTTAAAGCCGTGTACTGTATCACTGCTCTCTTCTCCTGACCAGACCACTGACGGGTGCTCGTGGACCTCTTCGTACCTGTGCTTGTAAAAGCAGCCGCAGGGGGTCCCAACAGTGAAGAAATAGAAGCCATGTGACACAAGACAGTGCCTATAATATGGCCGAGATCACAGGGGCAACTTAATGCAGGGGTGGGCAGACTGGTTTTTACCAGCGCGTCTACAACATCTTAAAAGAGGTTCTGTCGTGTCATATGAAACCAATAAAACCCAAACACTTCCTCCCTGGCGGGGGACAGGCCTCCTAAGCTACCACAACTCACTGTCTGCTGTCCTGCCAGACCGCCCTTTTGCTTTTAACCCGAGTCCAAGCTTCCCAATTTCTTGTGGGTTTTTGTGCCCCTCCAACCTCTGATTATTCTCTTTTTTGTCCTTCATGGTGTGTTCTCCTCTCTCAGTCTCTTTAATTCTTTTGAATACAAGCATAGGAGGATCCTATACGTTTGTTGGCATTAGCGTTAGGATTATCATTCAAGGGAGTGACCCATAGTTTCTTATTAAGATGTACAGTGAAACCAAAACAAAGTTTCTTTATTAGATGACCCTTAAAAATTGGAATTCATTAACTTTTAAAAAAACACAAATATAAAAGGATTGGTCTAGTGTAATTATTTTTATCTTTTAATTTCTTCACCAATGCCCAGTTTGTTGGTTGGTTTATTTGTTGGAAGTTTGATAGCATTTTCCCATTCATTTATACAGCACCAAAATCATAATAAGAAGTTACTTCAAGCACTAGAACAAGTACAGTCTATAGTTACTAACTCATTGGCAACAGTAGTAAGGAAAAACCTCCCTGAGCTTTTTTTCTTCTTCTTTCTTTCTTTTGGTTACAGAAGAAACCTTAAGCAGACCAGACTCAGTTGAATGATGACCTGGTATGGCCACCCAAAGAAGTCCAAACCTAAAACCACCACACAAGACTGACAGGACATGCAATGACGATAATTTCATAGCTAAAACAACCATATGTACTCAAGTATCACAAAGACAGAATGGTTCAAAAGAATGCAACAGGTGGTAGAGTCCCAGTGAAATAGACAGCACTTGTAAGTCACAGCTCACCTCTCCCCAAGATACTCCATATACAAGGATTTTAATGGTACTTGGTTGAGAAGTACATGTTGGGTTAAGAATGAGTTAACTAGATTTTGAGGCATTTTACAATGGATTTCATTGATTTCGTGTTATTTGTACTTTGGAACATACCCCATGACAGTAGCATGATTAAGGACACAAATACGGATAACTGTTGAACCTTGGCAAAGATATCACTTTTTTGTTTCTATTTGATTGGAAATTGTGAAAATGCATGCCAATGACCGGGGGGCTAGTCCTAGGGTCCACTGGTCCTAACGGTGGTTAATGGTGTATATTACAACACCAAACTGATTTTGAAGGTTCACAAAAATGTAATACTTTCAAATAGATAAGAAACTAGATACACACACCACACACACACACACACACACACACACACACACACACACACACACACACACACACACACACACACACACACACACTCATCTTCAACCACTTAGTCCAATTAAGGGTCATGGGGGGCTGGAGCCTATCCCAGCAGTCATAGAGCACAAGGCGGGGGTACACCTGGACAGGACGCTAGTCTGTCACAGGGCAACATATAGACAAACAAACACATTCACACCTGCACACACACCTAAGGACATTTTAAAGTTTAAAATCCACCTAACCTGCGTGTCTTTTAAATGTGGGAAGAACCCGGAGCACCTGGAGAGAACCCACACAAACATGGGAGAACACACAAACTCCACACAGAAAGGCCACAGGTGGGAATCGAACCCATGACCTCCTCATTGTGAGGCAACAGTGCTAACAACTAAGCCACCATGCTGCAAAACCAGATCCAGTGTTGTTTCATTTACAAAAACAAAACATAGGATTCTGTTGACATACACCATTAATTACGTTTAATTGTACTACAACCCCTGGCAATAATTATGGAATCACCGGCCTCTGAGGATGTTCATTCAGTTGTTTAATTTTGTAGAAAAAAAGCAGATCACAGACATGACACAAAACTACGGTCATTTCAAATGGCAACTTTCTGGCTTTAAGAAACACTATAAGAAATCAAGGAAAAATAATTGTGGCAGTCAGTAACGGTTACTTTTTTAGACCAAGCAGAGGGAAAAAAATATGGACTCACTCAATTCCGAGGAATAAATGATGAAATCACCCTGTAAATTTTCATCCCCAAAACTAACACCTGCATCAAATCAGATCTGCTCGTTAGTCTGCATCTAAAAAGGAGTAATGGAGAGCTGTTGCACCAAGTGGACTGACAAGAATCATGGCTCCAACACGAGAGATGTCAATTGAAACAAAGGACAGGATTATCAATCACACAATGTTGCAAAAGATGTTGGTTGTTCACAGTCAGCTGTGTCTAAACTCTGGACCAAATACAAACAACATGGGAAGGTTGTTAAAGGCAAACATGTCAACGTCTGTGACCGAAATGTAAGAAACCGCCTAAAGGAAATGGGATTTACATACAGAAAAGCTAAACGAAAACCATCATTAACACCTAAACAGAAAAAAACAAGGTTACAATGGGCTAAGGAAAAGCAATCGTGGACTGTGGATGACTGGATGAAAGTCATATTCAGTGATGAATCTCGAATCTGCATTGGGCAAGGTAATGATGCTGGAACTTTTGTTTGGTGCCGTTCCAATGAGATATATAAAGATGACTGCCTGAAGAGAACATGTAAATTTTCACAGTCATTGATGATATGGGGCTGCATGTCAGGTAAAGGCACTGGGGAGATGGCTGTCATTACATCATTAATAAATGCACAAGTTTACGTTGATATTTTGGACACTTTTCTTATCCCATCAATTGAAAGGATGTTTGGGGATGATGAAATCATTTTTCAAGATGATAATGCATCTTGCCATAGAGCAAAAACTGTGAAAACATTCCTTGCAAAAAGACACATAGGGTCAATGTCATGGCCTGCAAATAGTCCGGATCTTAATCCAATTGAAAATCTTTGGTGGAAGTTGAAGAAAATGGTCCATGACAAGGCTCCAACCTGCAAAGCTGATCTGGCAACAGCAATCAGAGAAAGTTGGAGTCATATTGATGAAGAGTACTGTTTGTCACTCATTAAGTCCATGCCTCAGAGACTGCAAGCTGTTATAAAAGCCAGAGGTGGTGCAACAAAATACTAGTGATGTGTTGGAGCGTTCTTTTGTTTTTCATGATTCCATAATTTTTTCCTCAGAATTGAGTGATTCCATATTTTTTTTTTCCCTGCTTGGTCTAAAAAAGTAACCGTTACTGACTGCCACATTTTTTTTTTTCTTATAGTGTCTTATAGTGTTTCTTAAAGCCAGAAAGTTGCCATTTGAAATGACTTTAGTTTTGTGTCATGTCTGTGATCTGCTTTTTTTTCTACAAAATTAAACAACTGAATGAACATCCTCTGAGGCCGGTGATTCCATAATTTTTGCCAGGGGTTGTACTGTCTAAAGGTTTGTTGATTTGAAAATCAACAAATAATGGTCATTCACTATAATTAAATATTTCTTTTATTGTCACACTTTTGTAACATTACTTAACCTATTGTAGTGCAACATATAGCCTACCATAAATGTAAAAACAACTTCAACATGCTCCCCTTAACACTAGGACTTGCAACATGCAAATAGCTACTAGGCAATGGCAGATGTATGCACTCTGCATATTCTTGTTCAACATTTATTCAAACTAATACAAAAACCTGATAACACCTAACAATAGCAATGATAAAGTTATGCTAAGTTTTTTGCTAGCTAGCCCCTTAATAGGCATAGCTAGCTGTACTTTTAAAGGTGATATAACTAGAAATCACTGCCTCTTTTTGATTAATCCAAATCCCTTCATGCAGAAAATACAAATAAGGCTTGTTTCTTTGTGTGTTTTTTTTTTTTTAATTCTTGTCATTAACTGCATAATATGATTTTGATATATGTTGAGCTTACATACCAGAGTGCCCAAAATGGAATTACAACAAGCAGAAACATGTAATTTCATTTTATAACTGAAAGAATGGGATTTCTGACGTGAGTTTTCAATAAAAAATAGTATTAATGCAGATGTTAGCTTATTAGCAAACTGGCTAAAGGGGTTAGCTGCACATTTAATTCAAACTTATACTACAGCGAGTGCATGTTCTTACTCAAAACACTGTTAAATTAACTCTATCATAGTGTCAATTAAGTCTACTAGTGTTAACGCTCTTGATCGAACACTCTTATGGAGTTGATTTGACACTATTTTGATGTGGTCCAATCTTCAACCGAGTTCTGCTGAGATTTACTACAAACAAATTCAACAGACAGAAACATAAATGTTTTTATCTGACCATATTATAAATTTATAACTGATGCTTTTATTTTATTAGTTACTTATCTATAGATGTGCCTTCTCTGGGAATACACTGTTGCGTACAACGATGATTTATAAGGTGCATTTTCTGTATGTGCGTCACCCAAACAGGTAAACAAACACGGCGTCATTAGAATCTGTGGCGTGATGGTTCCAGACAAAGTAAGGGATTCTCCACTGGGACATATGTGATGGAGAAAGAAAAGCTTATTTAATTTACTCAATCAGGTTTGCAGTTTGCACTCGAAACCTTTGTTGCAGAACAGCATCCTGGGCTCCTGAATAGCAGCAGAACATTGGCGTGTTCTGCTGGATGGAGCGACAGGAAAGGATATGATAGCTCATTAATGGATTAGCATTCAGACTTCTGCGTGATGAGCTCATGTTTCCACAGCAGCCTATCAGGAAACATTTAAATTGAATAAATGTTGCACAATCACATGAGATTGAAGTTGGTTCACAATCTGTTATACGATATCATCTGCATTTAGCTCAAACAAATAAAGTACATGTACAAATTGATAGTGATGACATTATGTGTTTGCTTTCGCAGTACGTTTTCCTTTAGCATGGGCTTGAAAACAGTAAGGCTACAGAAAACTGCACTGTAAACCCAAGCAAGTTAGCGGAACTCAAAACTACTGAGGTAATCAGTTGTCACAATATTTTGAGTTCATAAACTTAAAGCTAATTGTTCCCAGAACTTAAAAGTTTTGATTACATGCTATTTGTACCTCTTGATTACAATTAAATTAAAGTGTTCATTAAATAAACGTAAAAGTAAGTCCCTTCAGCTCCTTCCATACTTTTCACTCAGGGTCACCACAGCAGATCAGAGGTGGATCTGCATGTTGAGCTGACACAAGTTTTACACCGGATGCCCTTCCTGACGCAACTCCACATTACATGGAGAAATGTGGCAGGGGTGGGGTTAGAACCAGGAACCTTTTGCCCCAAAGCCAAGCGCACTAACCACTTGTGTACCACCCATGCTAAAGTGTTCACTAAGTCAACTCAAATATTTCCATATATAATTACTTAATTCTTTTAAGTTGTGCTTAAGTTTTGACGTTTTGCTTACTTAATATACAGTTAGTTCAAGTCAATCAAAAATTCTGAGTTTAATTTACTCCAAAAGCAAGCCCATGTTACACAAACTTAAAATATTTAAGTAAGTCAAAAGTTTCTTAAAACTTTAAATTTACTTTACTTAATCTTTTTAATTCATTTGAATATTCAGGTTTAGAGTGTGCCATTTGACCCTAGTTACCTTGATCTTAATTGAAATGATTGACCTGTGGCTGACCTTGCCAGGGAAATCACCAAAAAGAAATCTATGCAAATGTCTCACAGGGTTTCCTGCTCATTGTTTATTTCATTGTTTATTGCATTTATTATTATTGTGGTGGTTTTCTCTGGGCGCTCCGGTTTCCTCCCACAATCAAAAAACATTCTTATTTAGGGTCTGCTCCTTTCTCTGCCCCTGACCAAGGCAGCGTCTCTACATCTGGAGTTGGTCCTTGGGCACCGGACTGTGGCTGCCCACTGCTCCTAGTAGTTACATTGCATCTAACTGTAACTAGGATGGGTTAAATGCAGAGGACAAATTTCATTGTATGTATGTATGTATATATGTACAATGACAATGAAGGCTCCATTCATTCCTTTATTCAATTAAGCGGGTGCCACATTTGATCAAATCAGGTTGAAAGTCCAATTCCTTGACCATGGCCTTTTCAATAAGGATAGCCTTCATTGACGTACGAAGTTTGGTAGAACTCAGCAAAAGGCACTAGGAGCAGTAAATCAACAAATAGACAAGCAGACATGACCTTCCTTGACTGAATGATTTTTTTGGCAAATATAACTTCATCTGGGCAATTACAGAAACTACCTACATATGTATGCCAGGTCTGGTGCAAACATACCCAATTCCGGGGTTGTCTGTCATCCACATATCAGGTTTGGTGGAACTCAATCAAAGGACCACTGAAGAGTAGGGGAATAAAGTAAAAAAAAAAAAAAAAATAAATTTTGACATTTGACCCCAGTAA
Organism: Thalassophryne amazonica; assembly: GCF_902500255.1. Taxonomy (NCBI): domain Eukaryota; kingdom Metazoa; phylum Chordata; class Actinopteri; order Batrachoidiformes; family Batrachoididae; genus Thalassophryne; species Thalassophryne amazonica. The sequence goes on from NC_047119.1 coordinate 27,774,511, forward strand.
CCTTGACCTTTGCCAAAACAAACCCTGTAAGGGGAAATTCTAGGGTTGTCTGTCATCCACATATCAAGTTTGGTGGAACTCAATCAAAGGACCACTGAGAAGTAGGGGAATAAAGTGAAAAATAAACAAAAATTTTGACATTTGACCCCAGTAACTTTGACCTTTGCGAAAAAAAAAAAAAACCTTTAAGAGGAAATTCTAGTGTTGTCTGTCATCAACATGTCAAGTTTGGTGGAACATGGCCAAAGGACCACTGAAGAGTAGGGGAATAAAGTGAAAAATAAACCAAAATGTTGACATTTGACCCCAGTAACCTTGACCTTTGCCAAAACAAACCCTTTAAGGGGAAATTCTAGGGTTGTTTGTCATCAACATGTCAAGTTTGGCGGAACATGGCCAAAGGACCTGGCAGGAACAGTGGAACAAAGAGACAAATAAACCAACATTTTGACCTTTGACCACATTGACCTTGGTGTTTGCCAAAACAAATGCCTTAAAGGCAAGGTCATCCTCAAGCTACTTACACACACCATGCTGAGTGGAAACTGACCCAAACACTTAGAAGGCGCAGAGGAACAAACAAACACACACAAACAATGTGTGATATGAAAGGCAAATAAAATAAGCATGATGACTCTTCTTGTTGCCTGTACAGTGCAACAAGGTTATAATAAACCTTCAGGGCGGGTACGGCATTAAAAAAACGACAAACGGCACCTGATGTATCGCTCACTTTGACAATAGTGGACTGAAGATCCTCCCTCTGTCTCTCTTTGGGACAATAAAAGTCTTTAATCAGGCCGCGGCCCGCTAATGAACGGAGGCGGTTAGCCAGCTCAGGAGAGGCAACGAGGAAGGCATTTCTGGAAATGATTACAGACTCATTTCCTTGTTTATCCTGCCTTTGAAAAGAGAAAGAAAGCCCGCTGTTCCCTCCTCCCCCAGAGCTCCTCCACTTATTGTGTCGCAACCGCTGACCCCACACCACCTCCTGAAGGCTTCCATCGGTCCATCCATAATCACTCACTCCCTCTTCTTTCACTTTCTCCGCTCGGTTTTGGCAGGTTTGTTTCACTCTTTCAGTAAGCCTTCGTACCTTCATTCCCTCCGCTGCTCCATCCTTCTCCTCCTCTCTCCCTTTCCTTGCTTCCCCTCTTTCGTGCACTCGGCTGTATTGTCGGCCGGAGGGCCCCACTTGTAAACAATTTCTCCACAACATCAAGCTGGGTCTCGTCCCTTTTCATACGGAGGCTCTGGCGGGCCCCGACCCTTTTCTGCTTCAAGTGGGCGAGCTGCTTGCACTGAAGTTAATGGCTGCAAATCTCTAACTAACCTCTCCAACAGCTGCCTCCAGAGTCCCCTCTTTCTCATCCTCTCCTTTAGCCATGCTTTCCTTTCCTTTGCTTTCTTTTCTTCCTCGCTCTTTTGCCCTCTTGTCTGTCCAAAAATACAGGATGAGGGTGCTGGGCTGATCTGGCGGGGGGGGAGCCTCTAGGAATTTTTTCCAGAAATTTGCCTTTTCCTCCAATGAGTGGCTCAAAGCCGGAAGAAAATGAAAGAGGGAGAGCAGGAGGGGAAATGAGGGTCTAAAGCTCCTTTTTTCTCTATTTCTTACAACCCCCCCCCCCCCCCCCCCCGCCTCCTTTCAGTAAAAACAAGAATAAGAAAAGACCCTCCATTGGACATGTCTTTCATTTTGAAATACAGGTTCAAAGGCAGTGGGAGATTTGGGTCTTTTGTGCCGGTTTGAGGGTAATGACGAGAGGGGAGGAACAACATCCTATTCCAAACAGCTTCCTGGCCTATTCTGCACACAATCTGTCCAAAACCTGGGCCGGAGAGCCGAGGCCTAATCCACACAAATGAACACTAGCTTCAGGAACAGAGGGGCTGTTTCCAGTCTTCAAGTGGGCAAAAGTAGTGTTGGAGTGGAAGCTGCTGGCTGACTGCTGAATCCCGGAGGCCGTCTGTTTAGCTTTCGAGCAAACACATAAATTGAAGGTCAACAGCTACTTTGGATTTATTAGATAATGGCTATAATTATTAACACAATAATGATTTACCGTAGAAAATTAACAGCACTCATCTGTGGAAGAAATAAAATTATAAAGAAGAAAGAAGAAAAATTTAACAGTAAAGCTGTACGGCCTTTCAAATTTCACAAAAGTGACAAAATTCAATTTCTACTGAAATCCGGGATGATGTGATGATGTTGGTTTATTTTTACAAAATAACATTATCTTGAAGAGAACATATTTCCCCGGAGGGAATTCCATAACAAATGTTTTCTTTAACGTTTAAAGTTATCTAAGGAAGTGCCTGTGTGCATACATGAGGTTTTAACCTCGTGTTATGTGCATTCTCAAGGCGTGCATGCTAACATACATAAGATGTCTTGTAAATGTCTTGTAAATCATTTCAGAGGTGTTATCTGATTACAAAAACAGCTTTTTTTTAGATTTAGAAGTGTTCATTTCTCACTAACCTTCACAAACCTTTTGAGAAACATATTAGATTTATACAGAAATAAGCTGCTTCAGATCTCTTTCTGCCATCACTGATGTCACTCTGCCTTTTTCTACTCTGATTGGCTGTCACCGTGTGCTTCCCAGCATCCCTCAAGTAAGTCAGAGAAAGCCTCCACGTGATCTATGATGTCACTACGGTCGCTATCAGAGTCTACGGTCACTACCACAGTACACAGTCACTACCACAGTCTACGGTCAGTATCACAGTCTACGGTCGCTATCAGAGTCTACGGTCGCTACCACAGTCTACGGTCACTATCAGAGTCTACGGTCACTACCACAGTCTACCGTCAGTATCACAGTCTACGGTCACTATCAGAGTCTACGGTCACTACCACAGTCTACAGTCACTACCACAGTCTACCATCAGTATCACAGTCTACGGTCACTATCAGAGTCTACGGTCACTACCACAGTCTACAGTCACTACCACAGTCTACCATCAGTATCACAGTCTACGGTCACTATCAGAGTCTACGGTCACTACCACAGTCTACAGTCACTACCACAGTCTACAGTCACTACCACAGTCTACCATCAGTATCACAGTCTACGGTCACTATCAGAGTCTACGGTCACTACCACAGTCTACAGTCACTACCACAGTCTACCGTCAGTATCACAGTCTACGGTCACTATCAGAGTCTACGGTCACTATCACAGTATACGGTCACTATCACAGTCTACAGTCACTATCAGAGTCTACGGTCACTACCACAGTCTACGGTCACTATCACAGTCTACTTTTGCTACAACAGTCTACGGTCAGTACCACATTCTATGGTCACTAACACAGTCTGTGGTCATTACCACACTGTGTGAGCCTTTGAAGGATGTGTGTAAAGCTGATTGTCAGCTCATCAAACCTCTTCGTGGGAGCTTTGAGCTTTGCAGCAAATACTCTACTCTGATTCGGTGCCGCTCTACTCTGATTACTCAGAATTTTGGCTCTCTGTTGGGACTATTTACACAGAGACTGCTACCTGCTGCTTTGGACTTGAACTAACAGTCTTTTTCAAGACTTTTTTACTTTTTTACCTTTTTACTTTTTTTTACTTTTTTACTGTGCTCCAACGCCTAAGGAAGACCTCTAACGGTCGAAACATCGCGACGGAGCACTTTTATCAGCTAACTTTCATCAGCGTTGGCAAGCTAACTAGCTTGCTAACGCTTTCGTTTTTATTTTTTTATTTTTATTTTATTTTAGCACCGTTGTCGTGCGTTCGCTGTTGTCGTGCGTTGCCTGTGCTGCTTCATGGCCTGTTTGGTTGCCTTGATTGGGGCACATCCTTCTGCTGAATCACCTCTGGATTATTGCACATTATTCACTTTGTGTGTTTTTGGGAATCCCGCTAGCTTAGCGCAGCTACTAGCTCTTAGCCGATTTAGCATGGCGGCTTCTCCTGTCTCTCCCGTACTTTCTGCTCTGGGTGTGAAATGTTTAGTTATTCCTCTGCCTCCTTTAGCAGTAACGGTACTTGTAATAAGTGCAGCTTATTCGTAGCTTTGGAGGCCAGGCTGGGCGAATTGGAGGCTCGGCTCCGCACCGTGGAAAATTCTACAGCTAGCCAGGCCCCTGTAGTCGGTGCGGACCAAGGTAGCTTAGCCGCCGTTAGTTCCCCCCTGGCAGATCCCGTGCAGTCGGGAAAGCAGGCTGACTGGGTGACTGTGAGGAGGAAGCGTAGCCCTAAACAGAAGCCCCGTGTACACCGTCAAACGTTCACATCTCTAAACCGTTTTCCCCACTCGACGATACACTCGCCGAGGATCAAACTCTGGTTATTGGCGACTCTGTTTTGAGAAATGTGAAGTTAGCGACACCAGCAACCATTGTCAATTGTCTTCCGGGGGCCAGATCAGGCGACATCGAAGGACATTTGAAATTGCTGGCTAAGGCTAAGCGTAAATTTGGTAAGATTGTAATTCACGTCGGCAGTAATGACACTCGGTTACGCCAATCGGAGGTCACTAAATTAACATTAAATCGGTGTGTAAACTTTGCAAAAAACAATGTCGGACTCTGTTGTTTTCTCTGGGCCCCTCCCCAATCAGACCGGGAGTGACATGTTAGCCGCATGTTCTCCTTGAATTGCTGGCTGTCTGAGTGGTGTCCAAAAAATGAGGTGGGCTTCATTGATAATTGGCAAAGCTTCTGGGGAAAACTGGTCTTGTTAGGAGAGACGGGCATCCATCCCACTTTAGAGGGAGCAGCTCTCATTTCTAGAAATCTGGCCAATTTCTTGGATCCTCCAAACTGTGACTGTCTAGCGTTGGGACCAGGAGGCAGAGCTGTGGTCTTATACACCTCTCTGCAGCTTCTCTCCCCCTGACATCCCCTCATTACCCCATCCCCGTAGAGACGGTCCTGCTCCCAGACCACCAATAACCAGCAAAAATCTATTAAGCATAAAAATTCAAAAAGAAAAAATAAGATAGCACCTTCAATTGCACCACAGACTAAAACAGTTTAAATGTGGTCTATTAAACATTAGGTCTCTCTCTTCTAAGTCCCTGTTGGTAAATGATATAATAATTGATCAACGTATTGATTTATTGTGCCTAACAGAAACCTGGTTACAGCAGGATGATATGTTAGTTTAAATGAGTCACACCCCCGAGTCACACTAACTGTCAGAATGCTCGTAGCACGGGCCGGGGCGGAGGATAGCAGCAATCTTCCATTCCAGCTTATTAATTAATCAAAAACCTAGACAGAGCTTTAATTCCTTTGAAAGCTTGTCTCTTAGTCTTGTCCATCCAAATTGGAAGTCCCAAAAACCAGTTTTATTTGTTATATCTATCGTCCACCTGGTCGTTACTGTGAGTTTCTCTGTGAATTTTCAGACCTTTTGTCTGACTTAGTGCTTAGTCAGATAAGATAATTATAGTGGGCGATTTTAACATCCACACAGATGCTGAGAATGACAGCCTCAACACTGCATTTAATCTATTATTAGACTCTATCGGCTTTGCTCAAAAAGTAAATGAGTCCACCCACCACTTTAATCATATTTTAGATCTTGTTCTGACTTATGGTATGGAAATAGAAGACTTAACAGTATTCCCTGAAAACTCCCTTCGTCTGATCATTTTAATAACATTTACATTTGCCCTGATGGACTACCCTGCAGTGGGGAATAAGTTTCATTACACTAGAAGTCTTTCAGAAAGCACTGTAACTAGGTTTAAGGATATGATTCCTTCTTTATGTTCTCTAATGTCATATACCAACCAGAGCAGAGTAGCTACCTAAACTCTGTAAGGGAGTTAGAGTATCTCGTCAATAGTTTTACATCCTCATTGAAGACAACTTTGGATGCTGTAGCTCCTCTGAAAAAGAGAGCTTTAAATCAGAAGTGTCTGGACTCCGTGGTATAACTCACAACTCGTAGCTTAAAGCAGATACCCGTAAGAGGAAATGGCGTCTCACTAATTTAGAAGATCTCACTTAGCCTGGAAAAAGCGTTTGTTGCTCTATAAAAAAGCCCTCCGTAAAGCTAGGACATCTTTCTACTCATCACTAATTGAAGAAATAAGAACAACCCCAGGTTTCTTTTCAGCACTGTAGCCAGGCTGACAAAGAGTCAGAGCTCTATTGAGCTGAGTATTCCATTAACTTTAACTAGTAATGACTTCATGACTTTCTTTGCTAACAAATTTTGACTATTAGAGAAAAAAATTACTCATAACCATCCCAAAGATGTATCGTTATCTTTGGCTGCTTTCAGTGATGCCGGTGTTTGGTTGGACTCTTTCTCTCCGATTGTTCTGTCTGAGTTATTTTCATTAGTTACTTCATCCAAACCATCAATATGTTTATTAGACCCCATTCCTGCCAGGCTGCTCAAGGAAGTCCTACCATTATTTAATGCTTCAATCTTAAATATGATCAATCTATCTTTGTTAGTTGGTTATGTACCACAGGCCTTTAAGGTGGCAGTAATTAAACCATTACTTAAAAAGCCATCACTTGACCCAGCTATCTTAGCTAATTATAGGCCAATCTCCAACCTTCCTTTTCTCTCAAAGATTCTGAGAGGGTAGTTGTAAAACAGCTAACTGATCACCTGCAGAGCAATGGTCTATTTGAAGAGTTTCAGTCAGGTTTTAGAATTCATCATAGTACAGAAACAGCATTAGTGAAGGTTACAAATGATCTTCTTATGGCTTCGGACAGTGGACTTATCTCTGTGCTTGTTCGTTGGACCTCAGTGCTGCTTTTTGATACTGTTGACCATAAAATTTTATTACAGAGATTAGAGCATGTCATAGGTATTAAAGGCACTGCGCTGCGGTGGTTTGGAATCGTATTTGTCTAATAGATTACAGTTTGTTCATGTAAATGGGGAATCTTCTTCACAGACTAAAGTTAATTATGGAGTTCCACAAGGTTCTGTGCTAGGACCAATTTTATTCACTTTATACATGCTTCCCTTAGGCAGTATTATTAAGACGGTATTGCCTTAAATTTCATTGTTACGCAGATGATACCCAGCTTTATCTATCCATGAAGCCAGAGGGATACACACCAATTAGCTAAACTGCAGGATTGTCTTACAGACATAAAGACATGGATGACCTCTAATTTCCTGCTTTTAAACTCAGATAAAACTGAAGTTATTGTACTTGGCCCCACAAATCTTAGAAGCATGGTGTCTAACCAGATCGTTACTCTGGATGGCATTTCCCTGATCTCTAGTAATACTGTGAGAAATCTTGGAGTCATTTTGATCAGGATATGTCCATTCAAAGCGCATATTAAACAAATATGTAGGACTGCCTTTTTGCATTTACGCAATATCTCTAAAATCAGAAAGGTCTTGTCTCAGAGTGATGCTGAAAAACTAATTCATGTATTTATTTCCTCTAGGCTGGACTATTGTAATTCATTATTATCAGGTTGTCCTAAAAGTTCCCTAAAAAGCCTTCAGTTGGTTCAGAATGCTGCAGCTAGAGTACTGACGGGGACTAGCAGGAGAGAGCATATCTCACCCGTGTTGGCCTCTCTTCATTGGCTTCCTGTTAATTCTAGAATAGAATTTAAAAATTCTTCTTCTTACTTATAAGGTTTTGAATAATCAGGTCCCATCTTATCTTAGGGACCTCGTAGTACCATATTACCCCATTAGAGCGCTTCGCTCTCAGACTGCGGGCTTACTTGTAGTTCCTAGGGTTTGTAAGAGTAGAATGGGAGGCAGAGCCTTCAGCTTTCAGGCTCCTCTCCTGTGGAACCAGCTCCCAATTCAGATCAGGGAGACAGATACCCTCTCTACTTTTAAGATTAGGCTTAAAACTTTCCTTTTCGCTAAGGCTTATAGTTAGGGCTGGATCAGGTGACCCTGGACCATCCCTTGGTTATGCTGCTTTAGACGTAGACTGTGGGGGGTTCCCATGATGCACTGTTTCTTTCTCTTTTTGCTCCGTATGCATCACTCTGCATTAATCATTAGTGATCGATCTCTGCCCCCCTTCTCGGCATGTCTTTTTCCTGGTTCTTTCCCTCAGCCCCAACCAGTCTCAGCAGAAGACTGCCCCTCCCTGAGCCTGGTTCTGCTGGAGGTTTCTTCCTGTTAAAAGGGAGTTTTTCCTTCCCACTGTGGCCAAGTGCTTGCTCATAGGGGGTCGTTTTGACCGTTGGGGTTTTTCATAATTGTTGTATGGCCTTGCCTTACAATATGGAGCGCCTTGGGGCAACTGTTTGTTGTGATTTGGCGCTATATAAGAAAAAAGTTGATTGACTGATTGATTGATTACCAAAGTCTGTGGTCGTTACCAAAGTCTACGGTCACTACCACAGTCTACAGTCACTACCACAGTCTACGATCGCTACCACAGTCTAGGCTCACTGCCACAGTCTACGGTCACTACCACAGTCTATGGTCACTACCACAGTCTAAGGTTGTTACCACAGTCTACGGTCAGTACCACAGTCTACGGGCAGTACCACAGTCTACAGTCGCTACCACAGTCTATGGAACATTACCACAGTCTACGGTCAGTACCACAGTCTACAGTCGCTACCACAGTCTACTTTCACTACCACAGTCTGCGGTCGCTACCACAGTCTGTGGTCGCTAACAGTCTGCGGTCATTACCAAAGTCTGTGGTCATTACCAAAGTCTATGGTCACTACCACAGTCTACAGTCACTACCACAGTCTGCGGTGTTACCACAGTCTACAGTCGCTACCACAGTCTGCGGTTGCTACCACAGTCTACGGCCAGTACCACATTCTATGGTCACTAACACAGTCTGCGTTCATTACAAAAGTCTGTGGTCTTTACCAAAGTCTATGGTCACTACCACAGTCTACAGTCACTACCACAGTCTACGGTCACTACCATAGTCTATGGTCACTACCACAGTCTGCGGTCGTTACCACAGTCTATGGTTGTTACCACAAGCTACAGTTGTTACCACAGTCTATGGTCATTACCACAGTCTATGGCCGTTACCACAGTCTATGGTCGCTACCACAATCTGTGGTCGTTAATACAGTTTTATGGTTGTTACCACAGTCTACGGTCATTACCACAGCCTATGGCCCCTACCACAGCCTGCGACTGTTACCACAGTCTACAGTCACTACCAAATTCGCCGTCTGTTTGTTTGATTTTTTTTTCCCAGACTGCACAAATTTTCTTCATATTGGCAATGTGGTATTACACTCACTCATCTTCAACCACTTAGTCCAATCGAGGGTCGCAGGGGGCTGAAGCCTATCCCAGCAGTCATAGAGCATAAGGCGGGGTAAACCCAAGACAGGAATGTGATATTATGAATCCCTTATTTGAAGGCTTATGAATAAAATCATAGTGATGCCAAAGAAAATTATTTTCATGACATAAATGTGGAGGTACACCTTCGAAGAAGTTGTGCTTTTGGCGCGATATGTCTTCAAGCAGACAACAGTGACCCTTGACCGGTAGGTTTAGAAAATGTATGAATGAATTGAATGAATGAATGAATTTTCTAACTTCAGTGATGGCTATCCCATTCACTCATTCATTTCATTGTAAACTCATTTAAAAAATTCTCAACAATGAACTAATCTTCAAACGTGAGTCAGGTGGCAAAGGTTGCAAAAAACTGAAGTTGTCCTTAAAGCCTAGCGGATTTAGACTGAAAGATTTCAAAACAGTGCGACAGAAAGCATGATGGGGTTCTTCCTCTTCAGCGTTATCCTACACTGTGTTACAGGGTTTGTCTTTGTCACAGAATATTACCAGTCCATTTGTTCCTTTTCCTAGACTGTGACATGAGTGTGTGCTCTGTCATTCAACGACACTCAGATGCCTCGGAGAGACAGGTGACAACATCCCATCATGCCGCATCACACCCCTGCATGCTGGCGACACACTTAATTTGGCCTGGCAAGTAAACATTTAACTTAGGATTACATTAGCAGACATGCTAACAAGGCCAACTGTCACTCATCAGTACAACCAAACACACAATGTAACAAATCTCGTATTTTGGCTCTTCTCACAGTTTTGAACACATGACTGACACGATATGTAATTTTATAAATGAAGGCTTGTGTGATTGTACACATACCAACCCACATAGAAAACTGCAATTTGTACTTATTTTAGACATGTACGTGCACATCACCAGCTGTAACGTCTACATACATCTCTGCAAACACCAAAAATATGCCAACAGTATTTAACCTCCTGTGTGTGTGTGTGTGTGTGTGTGTGTGTGTGTGTGTGTGTTGTGTGTGTGTGTGTGTGTGTGTGTGTGTGTGTGTGTGTGTGTGTGTATTCTGTTTTGTATTAATAAAAAAACACTTCTTCAAATCAGATTATTTTTTTCATTTGGGTCATTCCAATCAGAATCTGCATTTTAATGTTTTGGGTTCCCCATTAAAATAATCTTTTCCAACCCTGCTACAGTAAACCAAATACCACTTAATAACATTCCATTAAGAAGGTGTGACATAAAAAGATACATCTTTCACATGGTGTAAAATTGTCTATTGCAAAAATGTCTACTGTATGTTACTGTATGATATATGGTTAATGCTACAGGCAGCATGCTCAAGTATACAGGGTACATTATTTAGCCGAATTTATGGGCCTTTCACACCAGAAGCATCAGATGCGTCAGTTACGTCACATCGGATGCGGCAAGGGGGGGAGGGGTGGATATTTCTACATCACGCTCTGACTTTTTCCAAAGCCTGAAAAAAGCTGACCAATCGCCATCTTGGACTTGTGTCTGGCAGAATTTCTAGGCGCAGCCAGGGTGTAGAGGGGGTCTGGTTTGGGAACCACAGAATCTCGTCTCTGCTGTTTGCGGATGATGTGGTTCTGTTGGCTTCATCAAATCAGGACCTTCAGCGTGCACTGGGGCGATTTGCAGCCGAGTGTGAAGCGTCCGGGATGAAAATCAGCACCTCCAAATCCGAGGCCATGGTTCTCGACCGGAAAAAGGTGCTTTGCCCTCTTCAGGTCGGTGGAGGGTCCTTGCCTCAAGTGGAGGAGTTTAAGTATCTCAGGGTCTTGTTCATGAGTGAGGGACGGATGGAGCGTGAGATCGATAGACGGATCGGTGCAGCATCTGCAGTGATGCGGTCGCTGTATCGGACCGTCATGGTGAAGAGAGAGCTGAGTAGGGGGGCAAAGCTCTCGATTTACCGATCGACCTACGTTCCGGTCCTCACCTATGGTCATGAGATTTGGCTCATGACTGAAAGAACAAGATCGCGAGTACAAGCGGCCGAGATGAGTTTCCTCCGCAGGGTGGCTGGGCGCTCCCTTAGAGATAGGATGAGGAGCTCGGTCACTTGGGAGGAGCTCGGAGTCGAGCCGCTGCTCCTCCACGTCGAAAGGAGTTAGTTGAGGTGGCTTGGGCATCTTTTCCGGATGCCCCCTGGACGCCTCGCTGGAGAGGTGTTCCGGGCACGTCCCACTGGGAGGAGGCCCCGGGGAAGACCCAGGACACGCTGGAGGGACTACATCTCTCGGCTGGCTTGGGAACGCCTTGGGGTTCCCCCAGAGGAGCTGGGGGAGATGTATGTGGATCAGGAGGTCTGGGCGGCTTTGCTTGAGCTGCTGCCCCCGTGACCCGACTCCGGATGAAGTGGAAGAAAATGGATGGATGGATGGATTCACAAAAAAGCTTAAAAAAAACAGCAGTAGAACAAGTCTCCCATCATCCTGCAGGGAGAAGCTTTTTTCCAGCTAATTCTCAGAGTGATGCCAAGCCGAGGGAGGGTCGATGACTTGGTGGGGTATTGATCGAACCGTGACAGTGTGCAGAGCTCCATGGAGCAGCTAAAGTTCAGGCCTCATTCTGGTTCACAGTGACACAGGCAGCCTGGATGATGGAGCAGACTGACTCAATATGAAATTCCTCAGTTTTGGATATATACAAACACCCAGTTTAACCAACAGGGCATAGTTCTGCAGCTTACTCGAGCTGAGAATAATTTAAAAATAAAACTTGATGTTATTGCACTGCTGAAGGTTTAATGCTTGGCTAACATTAGCTTAGCATTTTAGCACAGTTGAGCTGAGTGAACGCTTTAATTTGTAAATGGTTCGGTCTATCTTTATTTTTACCAAATAAAGATACAGCTTTTTTGTTACTTCTGAGACCAAAAAAAAAAAAACCCTTAACTTTAAATAACTTTTTTTTTTGGTCCCACAATCAGGAACATTTGCTGTGCAGGCAACCTAAATACAGACGCATTTCAAAAACTTCCAGTGATGAGCTGAACACTATGATGTCCAGTCGGAAGAAAACGTCTCAGCTCTTCAAAATGGGACCAACATGTCTTCAACAACTCCACTAGAGGTCAAAGCTGCAGAAGAGACCTTGATCTAGTGAAATATTCTGAGAGTCCAGCAAACCAACACCTGCTTCTACGCTTCTAAATAAAACAAAGGCTCTTTAAACAGCAACTGTTTAATTATTAAAAAACTGTTTCATTTTATATTTTAACATTAAATGAATCATTAAACATGTCCATGAAGTCAAAGTTCAATCAAAGACATTTGGACAGGTTGAAGCCCTGCCCCATTGCGCACAATTTTAAAACATTCACAATCACTAGTCATATTCATATTTTAGAAATTACTCTGTCCTGATCACAATATTAAAGGCAATCACATATTCCGATGTAATTACAAGTTGAAATGACTCAATTAAAAATGATTTCATCATGAGGTTTATGTCATATTAAGAAATCCTACTTGTACTTTACAATCACATTACAGTCATTGTTAAATCATCTCCTGTTGCATTCATAGTGTCTCTTTTTCTGGTTGAAATGCAGATAATAATCTACCAGACTTAAACATGTACACATTAATTTCCATGCTATTTTATTTGTCTAAAAATAAATGTCCAGGGTTTCTTATGTTAATCAAGAAATCATCTGCAACAACAGGTAAGTATGGTTTTGATTTACAGATGAAGAAAGGTTTCCAAAGAATCTTTTATTTTTTACTATTTTAATTACGTGTTCTAATATAAGAAACTTTTTTACAGTAATCCGAAATTAATTTTGAGGTAAAAAAAAAGTTGCTCATTTATACACTGCTGTGTATAAATGAGCAGTTCTGTGACACGTTTCTTCACTGTAGTCTCCTGTGTTTTGGCCTAATGCCTCATTTCTATTGGATAGCGCAAAGTTAAGTCACCGTGCAAAGTGATGAAAGTTGGATTGGGTTGAACTTTGACCACGGCAGCTCAACAACAAGCGGAAACGTGCACTCCCGGTGAAGTATCGCTTTAGCTCAGCTTTTGACGCAACTTTTAGGATTATTTCTCTTTAGATGTTAGCCTGCTCATTAAACATGCTTGAAGTTGATGTCTAAAACCAATAGTTACCACCTTTCTCTATTAATATAGGATATATTCTACTCTATAGTCTAACTTTAATACCTTATTTAACAAGCTAGGCTATGCTGGGCACACTGTTTGGCCTTACTGGATAGCTTTTTTTCAACATTATTTCTCTTTCCAAACTAGCTTGTACATCAAACATGAGGAAATTGATGTCTAAGACCATCATATATATAAAGTGCACAGCACAATATGTACGGTGCATCCGGAAAGTATTCACAGTGCTTCACTTTTTCCACATTTTGTTATGTTACAGCCTTATTCCAAAATGGATGAAATAATTTTCCCCCTCAAACTTCTACTCACAACACCCCATAACATGAAAAAGTATTTAATTTCTGCAAATGTATTAAAAATAATAATAATAAAAAAAAACTAAGAAAATTAGGCGTACATAAGTATTCACACCCTTTGCTCAATATGTTGTTGATGTGCCTTTGGCAGCAATTTCAGCTTCAAGTCTTGATGCCACACTCTCGGTGCACCTATCTTTGGGTAGTTTTGCCCATTCCTCTTTGCAGCACCTCTCAAGCTCCATCAGGTTTGATGGGGAGCGCCGGTGCACAGCCATTTTCAGATCTCTCCAGAGATGTTCAGTCGGATTTAGGTCTGGGTTCTGACTGGGTCACTCAAGGACATTCACAGAGTTGTCCTGAAGCCAATCCTTTGATATCTTGGCTGTGTGTTATGGTCATTGTCCTGGTGAAAGATGAATTGTCACCCCAGTCTGAGGTCAAGAGCGCTCTGGAGCAGGTTTTCATCCAGGATGTCTCTGTACATTGCTGCATTCCTACTTCCTTTAATCCTGACTAGTCTCTCAGTTCCTGCTGCTGAAAAACATCTCCACAGCATGATGCTGCCACCAACATGCTTCACTGTAGGGATGGTGCCTGGTTTCCTCCAAACATGATACCTGGCATTCACACCAAAGAGTTCAATCTTTGTCTCATCAGACCAGAGAATTTTGTTTCTTATGATCTGAGAGTCTTTCAGGTGCCTTTTGGCAAACTCCAGGTGGGCTGCCATGTGCCTTTTACTAAGGAGTGGCTTCCGTCTGGCCACTCTACCATACAGGCCTGATTGGTGGATTGCTGCAGAGATGGTTGTCCTTCTGAAAGGTTCTGCTCTCTCCACAGAGGAATGTTGGAGCTTTGACAGAGTGATCATCGAGTTCTTGGTCACCTGTCTGACTAAGACCCTTTTCCCCCAAACGCTCAGTTTAGACGGGCGAACAGCTCTAGGAAGAGTCTTGGTGGATCTGAACTTCTTCCATTTACAGATCATGGAGGCCACTGTGCTTATTGGGACCTTCAAAGCAGCAGAAATGTTTCTGTACCCTTCCCCAGATTTGTGCCTTGAGACAATCCTGTCTTGAAGGTCTACAGACAATTCCTTTGACTTTATGCGTGGTTTGTGCTCTGACATGCACTGCCAACTGTGGGACCTTATATGTAGACAAGTGTGTGTCTTTCCAAATCATGTCAAATCAGTTGAATTTACCCCAGGTGGACTCCAGTTAAGCTGTAGGAACATCCTCGAGATGTTCCTACAGCTTGTTTGTTTTTTATATATATAAATTTGTAAAAATCGAAAATTCTAATAAAAAAAAAAAAAAAAAAACTTTTTCACATTGTCATTATTTGGTATTGTGTGTAGAATTTTGAGGAAAAAAAATTAATTTCATCCATTTTAGAATAAGGCTGTAACAATAAATTGTTACAGGTAAGGATAAAATAATTTGATTTTGAGAAAAAAGCTGTTACAAGTCAAGACCACAGGCAAAGTTCAAATTTTGAGCCCAACACTATAGGGGATATTGGGAATGGCTAATTTAAGGAATTGGTTCAAGACGACTAATATGAAGACATACATCACCTTTTTATTGGTCACATGAACTTTGACCTTGATTCACCTCGAAAGGTCAAACTCAAATCATAGCTGTTTAATTCAAGCAGTTTGGAGCCAACATGGTGGAAGGGTTGTGTTCATCAAAGATACAGTGGTTCAGTTTTGGTCACAAATGATCAAATGTTAAAATGTCACACCGCATTCTCTGGTATGACTGAATTAGCCTGACTCAGAACGTGGAAGGTGTGGGGGTTCCACTCTGTGATGGCCCTTTCTAGGGTTCTAGTTTAGCGCCCTCTTGGAAAGGTACAAGCTTATATGTTGGTTTTTGGACTTTAAAAGAAATCTTCATCAACAAGAAAGTCTCAGCCATCACGTGGAGGAGGTAAGTCACACCCACACTCACTGTCAAGAACAGACACTCAGCATTATCATGCCGGTGGTGGTCACCGGCCGCGAGGACCAGTAAGTGAGATGTTGGCTGACATGCCCTGAAAGAAATGATTTCTCCTCCTCCTTCATCACACCTGCCTGTTTTTCCACACTTGGCTTCCTCCTCTCTTTTTATTCCCCCTTTTCCATCCTTCCTTCTCCTATGTGAGCACCAAGGGAGCTCTGCCTGCCTTTCTAGTTGTGGTCCATGGGGCACCAGCTCACAATGCCATCCTGTTCCCACCTGCGCAACGAAAACAAAACCTCCCTCCTTCATCTGTCCTCAAACAAAGAGCCTGCCATCTTTTTTCCCCTTACTGTCAGTCCTATCCAGCTTTTCCAGCTTCACACTCATCAACTGTCATGAGTTTAGCACCCGGCCTTGACAGATCAAGCTAAGGCAGCCTGACACCACTGGTGTGAAAGAAGATTCTAATTCTGGATAATTAGCTGACGAGAGCATGGGGGGGGGGAGGGGGGGGCAGTGGCAGTGCGTCATAAGCACTTCCTGTCAACTTGCGCTTCTCTCCCTCATCCCTCCATCCACTCTCTCTGACACAGATTATGGCATACACACGCAGTAAATAGGTTTTTGGTTTTTATGATTTAGATTAGATTAGATTAGGGATGCACAAACGATATATTGTGCAGCCCTGTCTTGGATCTAATTTTCTGGCCTCTGATTCCAATAGCTGACCTTTGATCCATCCTACAGTTGAACGGATTCTTAACTGGTCAGCCCCCCACCCCTCCATAAAGATTTATTCAAATTGGTTCATTAGTTTTTCTCATGTTCCTGTCAATAAGTAAATAAATAAAAGACTTGAGAGAAAATGCAGTTTTTTAATGACAGCAATAACAAAATAAATAATAAAATATTCACAATGATTTAAATGGCCAGTTTTTATGTGTGTAGATATACACTGGTTACATACAATGACAACCAAGGGGGTGCATGCACAAATATGATCATGCCGTGCAAAGAAGCGAGTGATTTTGCAGCGAGTGCACATGTAATGCACGTTTAACGCAAAGTGACATTTGTGATGTCAGATTCTTCACACCACCAGTTGGGTAGTTAATAGCAATTATAGGCTCTGCAGAGGCTGTGATTGGTGTAGGAGGACAAAGTGACACACACACACACACACACACAAACACACACACACACCAGCGACACCTCGCTGTAACGGCTGGTTAGAATTGTGACCCAAGAGGCAGATGAAATCAGTGACATCAGTGCATGTATTCTGAATTTTCCTGAATGTTTTCTACACGTTTCGAAAATGTTTACCATTTAGCATAGCTTACAATATAATCGGTTCTGTTCTGTTTGGGAAACTAACATTAATACACTTTTGTTTACATTTGTTTTTATATGTATTTGTTAAGACCATTATTTTAGGGTTAAACTATGCTATTGTACTTTATACACTAGTTAGCGGCTTTGTTTACCTTGTTGGCTAGCAGGGTACGGTTGGCTTATTAATGGCTAATTTAACGGTAGCTCATCTAGCTACAGTTAGCTTATTTTCATGATTTACTTATTCATTTTACATGGTGTAGATTTTAATATTCTTCAGTTTATGGGTTCTTTAATATATAATAATATATACACTCAACAAAAATATAAAAGCAACACTTTTGGTTTTGCTCCCATTTTGTATGAGATGAACTCAAAGATCTAAACCTTTTTCCACATACACAATATCACCATTTAGTGAGCACTTCTCCTTTGCTGAGATAATCCATCCCACCTCACAGGTGTGTCATATCAAGATGCTGATTAGACAGCATGATTAGTGCACAGGTGTGCCTTAGACTGCCCACAATAAAAGGCCACTCTGAATGCAGTTTTGTTTTATTGGGGGGGATACCAGTCAGTATCTGGTGTGACCACCATTTGCCTCATGCAGTGCAATACATCTCCTTCGCATAGAGTTGATCAGGTTGTCAATTGTGGCCTGTGGAATGTTGGTCCACTCCTCTTCAATGGCTGTGCGAAGTTGCTGGATATTGGCAGGAACTGGTACATGCTGTCGTATACGCCGGTCCAGAGCATCCAAACATGCTCAATGGGTGACATGTCCGGTGAGTATGCCGGCCATGCAAGAACTGGGACATTTTCAGCTTCCAAGAATTGTGTACAGATCCTTGCAACATGGGGCCGTGCATTATCCTGCTGCAACATGAGGTGATGTTCTTGGATGTATGGCACAACAATGGGCCTCAGGATCTCGTCACTGTATCTCTGTGCATTCAAAATGCCATCAATAAAATGCACCTGTGTTCTTCGTCCATAACAGACGCCTGCCCATACCATAACCCCACCGCCACCATGGGCCACTCGATCCACAACATTGACATCAGAAAACCGCTCACCCACACGACGCAACACACGCTGTCTGCCATCTGCCCTGAACAGTGTGAACCGGGATTCATCCGTGAAGAGAACACCTCTCCAACGTGCCAAACGCCAGCGAACGTGAGCATTTGCCCACTCAAGTCGGTTACGACAACGAACTGGAGTCAGGTCGAGACCCCGATGAGGACGACGAGCATGCAGATGAGCTTCCCTGAGACGGTTTCTGACAGTTTATGCAGAAATTCTTTGGTTATGCAAACCGATTGTTTCAGCAGCTGTCCGAGTGGCTGGTCTCAGACGATCTTGGAGGTGAACATGCTGGATGTGGAGGTCCTGGGCTGGTGTGGTTACACGTGGTCTGCGATTGTGAGGCTGGTTGGATGTACTGCCAAATTCTCTGAAACACCTTTGGAGACGGCTTATGGTAGAGAAATGAACATTCAATACACGAGCAACAGCTCTGGTTGACATTCCTGCTGTCAGCATGCCAATTGCACGCTCCCTCAAATCTTGCGACATCTGTGGCATTGTGCTGTGTGATAAAACTGCACCTTTCAGAGTGGCCTTTTATTGTGGGCAGTCTAAGGCACACCTGTGCACTAATCATGGTGTCTAATCAGCATCTTGATATGGCACACCTGTGAGGTGGGATGGATTATCTCAGCAAAGGAGAAGTGCTCACTATCACAGATTTAGACTGGTTTGTGAACAATATTTAAGGGAAATGGTGATATTGTGTATGTGGAAAAAGTTTTAGATCTTTGAGTTCATCTCATACAAAATGGGAGCAAAACCAAAAGTGTTGCGTTTATATTTTTGTTGAGTGTAGTATCCTATTTTGGGGTTTCCATTAGATAGCATACAGAATATGTATTTTGTCTTCCTATAGTAAGCTAGCAGGGTGAACTTTAGATGGATACCTAAACATCATAGCTTTTTTTTCTGTAATAAATTAACCATATTTATAGCTTAGCCTACTAGCTATAATTTATTTTACTACTAGTCTATAGACTAGGTATACGCATAATATAATCTTCTCCTCAATGAATATTTAGGTTTTAGAAGCTAATTCCTATATATTACGTAGTACTATATTTCTTGTATATGTTGTATATTTTGTTTATTACCCTTATTGTGTAAATATCACTTGATGTCAAATTTCTTGAGCTGATTGGGTGGGTAGGGAGAGTTCCCATGGGATAAAAAAGCTTTTGAACCTACATCCCTGGTTCTCAAGACCAGGCACCTAAGTGGCTCTACTCTTCTATTCTACTCTTCCTTTTTTAGATATTTATATTGTATATACCTTAGTATACACTAGTAGAGTTCTACTTTAGAATTGGAATATATTATAGAAGACATACCTTACTGAATTTTCATGTAAACCCACCTCGCATGACAGTACGTATACACGGCCATATTCCTGACAATCCTTTCATCCAGGTCTCTGGTCGGATCAACACATTTACTGAGTTAACCATCCATGAAAGTCTACATATCAGACCGTGACCCAACGTTTAAGCCCGGTGCCGGGGCCCCTGTGCGCTGCACATGGAGTGGACCCATCCAACCGTGGCCAAGGTGGGCCCCAGCCAGTGGCTAGAACCCGACACAATGGGCAGGACCGATGGTTTTGAAATGATATCTATTACTGTTAGTGACAGCAGTCCTGGACAGCACGCTTTGATGCTCCTACAGACTGACAAGCCGAGCAGAGTGACGCTGATTGCTGTGGGCACAAATCAGAATCGCTTTACTGCATCAGCAGCACCGCGGCGCCGCTCCGTTCTCCCAAACCCTCAGCCTCAAACCTTTGGCCTGCTCTCTTATCCCCCAAAAGTGAGGGTGAGAAGTCAGAGTACATGCTGGTTAGGAGGAGTTAGAAGCACATATTGGTGTTCTCTCAACCAAATCTGTAAAGCATATGGGTGTCAGAATCAACAACCAGATAACTTTTTCACTGCATGTTTCATGTGTTTCCAGGTCGCACAGATTTGCCCTGTGCATCGGGAAGCTCAGGGAACGTCCACATGAATCTGGATCACACGGAAAGCCATTGGTGATGGGTGTCCACACCATAAGCACATCTTTGTAAAGGTCTCTGTCCACGTTAAGATGCACATATTTTTTTTCTTAGCATTCCAGCAATAAGTTAGAACTTTTTAACCTGCACACTGCCATCACTGTCCAGGAGTGGAACTGATGCAGGTCATCCAACACCAATGTTTTCCCAGGAAAGACTGCCCAGTCTGTAAAATAAATTAGTTTTGACCATCCATACATCCATTTTCTAAAATTTCTGGGTGTGGGGCTGGAACCTAGCCCCTGTGGTCATTCGGGAACAGGTGAGGTGCACCTTGGACAGGCCCAGTTTAACCATTTTTAATAATATTTCTATTGTCTTGGTGACTTCAGGCATGTCCAACAGAGAGGAGGCCCTGGGGAAGACCCGAGCGATTACATCTCCCAGCTGGCTTGGGAATACCTCGGGATCCCCCAAGAAGAGTTTCAGTACTTGGCTAAGACCTGTATATCATTAACTGGCAGAAAATGAATGAATAACAATTTGAATGAATGAATAACAAAAAGAAAAATTGAAGCCCCATTCTCATATTCATGGATCTGCATCTTGGAAGGTCACAGTGGCAAACATTAGAGGGTTATTCAGTAACTGTGTCATGGTCTTGTTTTAACCTTGGCCATTTTTCAGATTGTTTCAATTTTTTTTCCATCAAAAACTTTGACATACTCTGATAATCCCTTGCATTTCCATGGAGCTCATATCATTGTTCCTCCCAAAGGGTTCCTGAAGTGCCAAGATTGTGCTAAAGTTATACTACAGGCATGCTATGGTAAATGGTAAATGGACTGCATTTATATAGCGCTTTTCCATCTGCATCAGTCACTCAAAGCACTTTACAATAATGTCTCACATTCACCCCGACCTCAGCGGTGTTTTTACATACTTCATATGACACAAATCTGGCATGTTATGCCATTAAACCGTGTGCTAGATCACATTTGTGTCCATCTATGATGTTTACAGACTAGTTGGTCATGGTTATAGGCTGTGACCTTCCAGGATGCATATCTGTGAAAGAGAAAACTGGATTCCGGTCATGTGCAGGTCCTGAAATTCATGAGGCTGGGGTTTTCTCTCAACACCACTGGCTCATGAAGACTGCTTTGAAATTGCAGAGATGGTGGATTAATTAGAAAATCAGATGACTGTAATAGAACAATGAGCATTGCAGAGAAAAAAAAAAATAAATACATATATGAGCATAGACTAAAGCCAGGCTCACACTGCAGATTTTTGGCCCCCAGTTTGCATCCCAGTCACAAAAAGTGAGGAAATCGGTCCTGACTTATGAAAATACCAGGCAAAATTCATGTTTCCTCCTCTTATTATTATTATTATTATTATTATTATTATTGCTGCCAATGGATATGTCCCATGACACAAGTGTTTGTGCAAAATGGTACTCCATATAGTCTATATGGTACTTCTGTGCTTATTACTGCACTTTCACACAAAGCTAAAATGCATCTGTTAATATCTCAAAACTGTCTTCTGTTGAAGAGTGTGACATGCTTTTCATGAGCTTTATGATATAGACTTATGATACAGAGGATAATCAGGAGATTCCTATCACTGTACCCTCATGTCCACTATCATCTACTTTTGCCATATAGATATCATACACATAAAGTAAAATAAGGAACCTTTCCCAGCAATCACTGGGCAAGTGTCAGGGTATATTTCATAGTTTATATATATTTGATCTATATTTTTGCCAGAATTATTGCACCACACCACTCACTGAGCAAGGCACACATGGAGCTGTACATGCACAGACCTATACACCCCTCACACCCCTGCACAACTGACCACTGTGCTCCCCCAAGCCCCCCCTTTAGCCAACCTCAGTCCTCCCCAGTCCACACTCACTCCACTCACATGCCCTGACTTTGTTTTATGTGCACAAATTACATCTGATTATTTGTGTTCTGTACATCACGATGTTGACCCGATGTCACAAATTTTTTAAACATGTTTGAAATTTTCCCAATTGTACACAATGTTCTACAGCGCTACTTTTACAACAGCTTACGAGCTGTTTTCAGGCTTTTTTTTTATTTATCACCAACATGTATTTCACGCTGAGGTGTTTACCTTCACTAATGAAACGAAGGCCATAATTCAGTGTAATCTTTTGTGAACACTCGCTTCCTCCTCCTTCTGTTTGTTTGGCCAGTTGTTGATTGAGATGCATTTATGCCCATCTAGTAGCTTCCTTTTTTTTTTTTTAGAAATTGCTTGATATGACACCCAGTGAATGGTTGTCTCTGACAACTGTGGATACCATTGGACACCATTGTCCGCTCACTTGCACATCATGTCAGCGTAAAGTAAAAACCAACCTCAGCACACTGAAAAGCAGGCTGAGAGTCTTTGGTGTTATGTGTGCGTGTGGACTACACATCTCAGCATGTGAGCACCAGCAGACTGTTCCTCAGAGGACGAAAGAAGAGGCAGTGGTGCCCGCACATCTGAAAGGCCTCTGGCCACCATGCCAGCACAATCTCTTCAGCACTTCAGAATCCCCGTCGCTCCCTGCATCTCTTTCCCTCTTTCTTATTCGCCTCTCCCCCAACCCACGTTTATTTCTGTCAGCTTCCATATTCTTGTCTTCACAGCGTGTTTGCCCATGCTCATAAGACATTTTTAGTCCGTGCAGATGAGGCGCTGCTGCCGACTGTGGGGACCCCTGGTAAGATGGTAAATAGGCACACCAGTTTCTGCAGGCAGGCTTCGTGTTGTACTTAAAGCCTGGGGACACTTTGGAGTCAATCCTACCCTTTATCCTTCTTCTCTACAGGGAGAATCACGGGGGCTCTTAAGATCCTGGTGTGACACCGTCTGTCCCATATGATACACCAACACAGGCACCCGGCTTTTCGCCTGCAGTTGTACGGCCTCCATATGCACACATCACTATGATGAGAGTCTTTCAGTGAAGGCCCCATCATTCTGCGATATCAGATATTATCTGGAAAGATTGTTGCCAGTGGATAGCATAAAAAGACCAGCGGAGCATCCACTGATTACGACAGTGTTGCACAAGAAAATAGCACTTACGGTTTGAGCGAATCGTAATTATCTTATAAAATGCAGCAGACAGATTTAAACAAAAATGACTAGGTCTATGAATACTCTCTCACTCCCTTATCTTCAATCGATTACTCCAGTTAAGGGCCGCGGGGGACTGGAGCCTATCCCAGCAGTCATGGGATGTGAGGTGGGGTACATTATGGACAGGACGCCAGTCTGTCGCAGGGCCACATACAGACAAACAAACACCTTCACGCCTGCATGCACACCTATAGACAACTTAAAGTGTTCAATCCACCTAACTTGCATGTCTGTGGATGTGGGAGAAAGCCGAAGCACCTGGAGGGAACCCACGCAAACACGGGGAGAACATGTAGACTCCACGCAGAAAGACCACAGGTGAGAATTGATCTCCTGACCTTCTTGCTATGAAGCAACAGTGCTAACCACTAATCCACCATGCTGCCCTGGTCTAGAAACAGTTAAATAAAAATTTTGGGCAGATCTGTATCGAAAGCAGATCAAAGCCAGAATTTTAAGTTTAAACCTGTCTAGTTTAAGATGAACATAAAAAAGACACGGCGTTAATGTACTGTGTTTGTAGGATCAATACTTCATTGGAGACTGTATGCAATTTCTGAATTTCCTTTGGATGTATACTTAACAAATAATCTAGTAGCATTCAAAATACAGTGTCCTCCAAAGGTATTGGGCCCCTTGATATTTAACACATTTTAATTTGTTTATGCTGTTTCAAATACAAAAAGTAAAAAAGTAAAAATTTCTAAAATGATCTTCTTTAAACTCAAACCCAAAGCAAATCTCTACAACTTGATATTCAAGATTTAAGATTCGATACTTTATTGCCATGCAACCAATGCAAGTTGCTAGGCATTTGTTTCAGTTTACTCGTAAACAAGAGACATAAAAAGCATAAGCATACACACAATACTCCACATAAAATCACACACATTATATCTGAAGAAAAAAAAAAAAGACCCCCTTAACCTGAGTCAGGTTAAAGTGTCAAGTGCAAACATAGACTCAGCAGAGGCTTGTTAAAGTGCTAAGTGCAGTAGTGCAGTACGCAGCAGATACAAAATGGACATATTGCACTAAAATGCTAAATAAATAAATATATAAAAAGATAAAAAGAAATACAACAATGTATATGAGCTCAGTCATAGTCATAAAAACCTACTTTCATAAGGTGCTGGTGCAGGGTAGGAGAACTATTTAGGTGCTTAATGGCTCTGCAGTAGGTGCTGTTGAGAAAGCGTGATGTTTTAGTGGTTATGGCTCTCAACCTTTTACCTGATGGGAGGATGTTAAAAAGGGAGTTAGCTGGATGTGACTGATCTAGTAGGATCTTCAACCCTATCTGACAGATATGTGTTTCGTAAATAGTAGAGATGGGAGGGAGTTAATATAAATTAATTAAAAATATAACAGCCAAGATGAGGGGTTGCGTAATGGCACGCCTTGGTACAACACCTGTAAACAATGAGTTTTATTGTCAGTTTTCTTCAGAAAAGTCAGGGGATGGATACATAAACATTTCCAAGACATTGAATGTGTCTGCAACCATATTTATATCAGTTATAAAGAAATACAAACAGTATGGTGCTCTATGGTAAATCTGAGTGGAGTAGACAGTTCTCAAAACTTTCAGTCAGGTCTTCTCTTTAAAAAAATCCTGCAGGCTCATGTGTCGGCCCATTAATGAGATGAGCAAGAGGGAGGGTTGTGGGAACTGCTAGCTGACAGTCTTATTGGTTCCCTCCTGCTCCTGCCCCTGTACAACAGTTAGGGGAGGTTCAGGTTGTATATAATGGCAACCCACAAGTGCACTGATTTGTGGTTCTGATTCCTGGGACGCCCTCATAAGAAGCAAAGAACATAGCTGCTACAAATGGCAGCAAAGACCAATATATGAAAAAACCCACAGAACAGCTGTTGAAACGCCTCAGCTGGATTTATGTACTAGCCAGTGCCAAATGGTGGAGCAGGTTAAGAAACAAAGATGTACAGTGCATCTGGAAAGTCTTCACAGTGCTTTTTGAAATTTTTGCAAATTTATTAAAAAATTGAAAACTAGCAACGTTTACCATAAGTATTCACAGCCTTTGCCATGAAGCATAAAATTGAGCTCAGGTGCATCGCGTTTCCACTGATCATCCTTGAGATGTTTCTACAGCTTAATTGGAGTCCATCTGGGGTAAATTCAGTTGATGGGACATGATTTGGAAAGACACACACCTGTCTACATAAAAGGTCCCACAGTTGACACTGCATGTCAGAGCACAAACTAAGCATGAAGTAAAAGGAACTGTCTGCAGACCTCCTAGACAGGATTGTCTCGAGCCACAAATCTGGGGAAGGGTACAGAAACATTTCTGCTGCTTTGAAAGTTCCAATAAGCACAGTGGCCTCCATCATCTGTAAATAGAAGATGTTCAGATCCACCAGGACTCTTCCTAGAGCTGGACACCCGTCTAAACTGAGCGTTCGGGGGAAAAGGGTCTTAGAGAGGTGACCAACAACCCGATGGTCACTCTGTCAAAGGTCCAGCATTCCTCTGTGGAGAGAGGAGAACCTTCCAGAAGGACAACCATCTCTGCAGCAATCCTTTTACTAAGGAGTGGCAAGACGGAAGCCACTCCTTAGTAAAAGGTACATACATGGCAGCCCACCTGGAGTTTGACAAAAGGCACCTGAAGTACTCTGAGAACATGAGAAACAACATTCTCTGGTCTGATGAAACAAATATTGAACTCTTTAATGTGAATGCCAGGTGTCATGTTTGGAGGAAACCAGGCACCATCCCTACAGTGAAGCATGGTGGTGGCAGCATCATGCTGTGGGGATGTTTTTTTAGTGGCAGGAACTGGGAGACTAGTTAGGATTAAGGGAAAGATGAATGCAGCAATGTACAGAGACATCCTGGATGAAAACCTGCTCCTGAGCGCTCTTGACCTCAGACTGGGGTGACAATTCATCTTTCAGCAGGGCAATGACTCTAAGCACAGAGCCAAGATATCAAAGAAGTGGCTTCAGGACAGCTCTGTGGATGTCCTTGAGTGGCCCAGCCAGAGCCCAGACCTGAATCCGATTGAACATCTCTGGAGAGATCAGAAAATGTCTGTGCATCGACGCTCCCCATCCAACCTGATGGAGCTTGAGAGGTGCTGCAAAGAGGAATGGACAAAACTGCCCAAAAATAGATGCACCAAGCTTGTGGCATCATATTCAAGAAGACTTGAGGCTGTAATTGCTGCCAAAGGTGCATCAACAAAGCACTGAGCAGCATGGTGGATTAGTGGTTAACACTGCTGCCTTCCAGAAAGAAGGTCCCCACAGATTCCCACCTGTGGTCTTTCTGTGTGGAGTTTGCATGTTCTCCCCGTGTTTGCGTGGGTTCCCTTCAAGTGCTCCAGCTTCCTCCCACATGCAGGTTAGGTGAACTGTTAGGTGAAACTTTAAAAACTGTCCAAGTCTCCCTTATAAAAGTTATCTCGATCTCAATGGTCCTAACCTGGTTAAATGGAGCAAAGGGTGTGAATACGTACGTACATGTGATTTCTTAGCTTTTTATTTCTAATACATTTGCAAAAATAATTAAAAAAAATGTTTTTTATGTTGTTATTATGGGGTGTTGTGAGTAGAACTTTAAGGGGTGGTGGTGGGGGGGTAAACTTCCTCCATTTTGGAGTAAGGTTGTAATATAACAAAATGTGGACAAAGTGAATACTTTCCAGATGCACTGTATATGTGGCACTTTCTCCAGTATCAAACAAAAAGCGACCACAGTTGTAAAAACCTGAAGAAGGTCCAGTTTGAATATCTAAAAAAAATACCAATGTACTAGTATGCCACCAGATATTATGGATGTGGATATATGGATGTTAGACCTTACTGCCTATGATTAGCATAGATGCAAAAGGTACTTTTTGCTTGTTCAAAATTCCTCTTTCTATGTGTCGACACTCAGGTGACAACTCCTATTCCTCTTTCGTGAGGTCTGAATGGTGACTTCCACCGTCTCCACACAGCCAGTGTTCTCTGGCAGGTCATAAAAGATAATTGTGTTGCCTGTGCTTTTTAAGAGTTAGCCAATGAGTGCTCCAGGGTGGTCGAGGGGACCTAGTGTGTGTTTACTGTGACACACAGACAGTGAGGCTCAGCAAGGCTGTACCTAACCACCCACTGCACAGGAGATAAGACATCACAGAGCTGCGCATCCTCAGTTTAGCAAAGTGATGTCGCTTTTTAAAAAGTGGCACTCACATTATATGCTGCACACACACCATCACGTATCAAAAAAAACAGTGCTTTCCTGTTTTTAATGTGTGTTTCTGTGTGTGTGGGCCAGTGCAAGCCCAGACCCAGCAATCTACAGGGAGTCGTTGCCCTATAGCCCCGACCCTGCTGTAACTTCATTAGGTGTGTGCAAAGGTAAAGGCACCATCGTCCAGGAGCTCGTAACATGGAGCCAGAGACCCATCAACGCAGACACCACACCAGCGTGCCTCTATGAGATCTCTTATACGGGCAAAATTAGTGTTAAGCGAGGAGCCACTGTAACTTAATACGATGAAGACTTTATAACGTGAAGAGAGTGGAATTTTTGAAGAGCACCGGAATTAAATAAGTGGAGTAATTCTCACTCGAGGTATCTCATTCTGCCGGGCAATGTGAATAAAGACTAAGGGCAAATGTAGACAGAAGAAGGTAATTGATTCTAAACTCCTACACGATCTATACCTTTCACACCACTGATGCAATAAAACAGGTCCGAAAGCAGTCCAAATTCTGCTGACAACTAGATTGCGGTGACTCGCTTTGTTGCAGTCAATGACAGAATGAGCAAATATTTGCTGCTTCTTCAAAAATAATATATTAAACGTCTGGGTACAGCAACATCATTTTGAAACTCTGCACCCAAAAGGTGTAACAATCGATTTCAAGGGAAAAAGATTAAATTGTGTATCGCCGTGACGTGTAGCCTATTGTTTGGTTAGTTGTCACTCAAAGCTGGCAGTAATCCAGCAGAACATAAAGTCAGAAAAGAAGAGTTTCGACACCAGCGATGTCTCACAGGTCGATGGAAAAAAAAAAATCCGCGCTTGTACAGAGCATCATACTGTAAAATGTGAACAGACTTTGCGTCCTTAATTAAAGAGAGTATTAAGTGTAGACTGAAGTCTGAAAAGCTCAATCATTTCTGGTTTCTTCAATAGGCTGAAAGATAATTCTCATTTAATTAGTCAGCCGAGGCAGACGCACAAACGTGCACACATGCTGTAGACTGATTGAGCTGTGTATTTCAGACAGGCCCTCTGTTTATTTATTTGCTATATGTCCGAACCTGCCTGTCCTGATGTTCTTGCATTGTAAGTGAGTCAGAAAAGGGCCTCTTTATTAAATCACTGGGCTCTCCCACCGGAGTGAGACTATCCCACAGATCTATGGTAATACTCAGCCTGGGGTGGAGGACAATTCCATTAGCGGAGGACAGGGATGGAGGGCTAATGGCGCTACAGACAGCACCCCCCCCCCCCCCCTCCCCTTACTACAATAGCGTACCTCTTGGCTGGATGTCTGCCCGTTTAGCTTGACGTTTTATGGAGCTAATCAATGGTGTTTGCACAAGTCAGAATAGATCGTCTTCCTTCACCTGACTGGTAGAATGACGGCAGACTCATCATGATCCACCTTCCTAAGTCTGATAGATTTGGATCAGGAAGCAGAAAGGTGACTCCTATTATCGGAATCAATGTGCTGTTTAAAGGAAGCACTGGGAAAAAATTTTGAGATGAATCAGAGGAACCGTGTAGCCAGATCAGGTAGCCTCCTTTTGATTATAGCAGCCAGTTACACTGGGTAGATAAATGGGCATTTTATGTTGACTGTGCCCTTTGTACAGTATATGCAAGTATATTTGTCTATTTGATGTAAATGGTAAATGTACTGCATTTATATAGCGCTTTTCCATCTGCATCAGATGCTCAAAGTGCTTTACAATAATGTCTCACATTCACCCCGATGTTAGGGTGCTGACACAAGGCACTCACTACACACCGGGAGCAACTAGGGGATTAAGGACCTTGACCAAGGGCCCTTAGTGATTTTCTGGTCAGGCTGGGATTTGAACTGAGGATCCTCTGGTCTCAAGCCCAACGCTTTAACTACTAGAACACCACCTCCCCATGTAGCTTTAAGGACATTTGTTACATTGAAATGTTTATAGATGGCAGTTTTGTGCTCTATTTGGATAGGTGACACCAGAAAAGTGTGCCTTGGCTTGGCATGCCGCTGGTTGAGTGGTGAAGGCACTGACCATGTGCAACATATGCATATATGCAAAATATGAGGCACCCCCAACTTAAATTCAAGGGTTGGGTGATTGTTGCCAAATATCTAGCTCCCCAGTTTCAGTTTTCCAATCAGAGGTGTTTGGTGATGTCCTGGAGCTTGTTGTCTTATTGTATGATTGTGAGACTTGGACAATAACCAGTGAACTAAGGTGGCAATTAGGGTTTTTTTTTTTTTTGTATGAGGTCACTTCAGGAGGATCAGGAAGGTACCACAGTTACAGTGGTACCTTCCTGGAAGGTACCACAGTTACAGTGGTACCTTCCTGGAAGGTACCATTGTAACTGTGACTTTGTAACAAAAGAAAGGTTACTTGTGGAGACTCAGATGAGGAGTGTCACTTGCATTATGAGGGAACATCAGCATTTTGTCCATATGGCACATCTCTTTGAGCATAATGTAGCATGCAGGTACCTCAGTGTTGATGTGTACCTCAGTTTCCATCAACTGGATAAGGCCAAGGGGACGGGTACGTTTCACCTGGCTGTGATCAGGTGAAACGTGAAAATAGATCCTTGCCATTTGATATTTTATTATTTTATTATTTTATAAACAACAGAAACGGGACTTACATTTTGGTGCTCGTCAATGGTGCTTAACAGTCAAACAAAAACTTTAAATAGGAGTCCAAAATTGTTCTCAGTAGTCCATGATACCCTCCTGACTTTGTGTACAGACTGCCATCTGCTTTCCTCAGTCCAGTGAAAAATCGTGTCAGAAATTTGTCCAACCTTTCATCCTAACAGCTCTTCATGCCTCCAGGCGGATTACGGTGTGGTGGATTTCTGTTTGTGTGTTAGAAGAATTAGCAGCATAAATTAGCTCCTTCAAATCGTCATCTACTAGCAAAACAAACTCTGCTATGTTTAGCTAAACGGCGCCCCCGGTACTGTGAGCATACACGGTGCTTGGGGCGTGCAATAGCACATTTCATATTGCACACTAAAAAGAACGATTGCACAGTCAATGAAACACAATGGCAAATGGTACAAATAATCCATGTCACGTGACATACAATCCACCAATCAAATGTCAAGCACACACTCAGCCGTTTTATAATATTCAGTAATGTGGTGGATGCAGGAACACCTGACCTGATCTTCCATTGTCATAATAAAATACAGGCTATAAAGCCTACCAAAATATTTTAAAACAGGTACCCCTAATATTTTGCTGATTCAAACAATTTGATAAGTTATTTGGCAGCATAAAGTTGTTGCTAGACAGCATACAAGCTTGTCTCTTGAACATCAGCTCATAAAAGAAGTGAGGAACTATTCTTTTGCACAAAGAAATAGCTAGAAATATATATCTTTTTCTTGTCCAAAATCACATTGCGTAGTTGACGTCCTCCGTTTCAAGGCCTTTACACTGATCCTAAACCACAGATTTAATCAACAGCTATAATTTCATGGTTTCTCGAGTGCATGTAATGATTGAGGAAGGGGATTTTTTGTTGTTGTTGATTTGTTTGTTTGTTTGTTTGTTTGGATTGGGTGAGTTTTAACATCCGATTATGCAAAAAACTGAGTCCAATCTGGTAATACCGGTGAGTAATGATTGACCAGGCCTGGGTAAAGCTGGCGACTAAAGTCTCCAGTTTTGTTTTTATTGTCTACTTTCCACCGGGCGGAGTGCCGTGGAGCTCCAGAGAGTTGTGGCTGCCGTTTGATCACACCATGGGAGTCTGACCTGTCACTAAGTGGTGGCAAACATGGCCCACACACAGAGAAGAGAGTGAATATGCATTTATATGTGTTTCCCACACACAGCGTCACATACCTCGCCAGAGGAGGAAGGTCACAATGTGTCAGAGTGTTGAGGATCTGTAATGGCCATTTAGCCTTCAACAGCTAATATTGGTGCTGGTGATTTACAAGGAATTGGGCTGTTTGATTGTTGGACGCAGAAGCTGCGTTTATCAAAGCTGTTTGACTTTAACTAGTAAGAACACACAGATACTTGTTACGCAGGAACCAAATTAAAAAAAAAATAAATAATGTGAAAATGTGAGACATGTAGATCTTGCTTCAACGGTGTTGACTAGCATGGTGCTAGCTAGCAGATGACTGCAATGAGTCTTAAGCACAAAGGAAGGTTTAGAAAAATCAGATTTCTATGACCGTCTCAGTTACAGTAGGGATGACTAGTCATAATAATTGACTACAACTAGCTAGTACTAGTCAACTAGTAGAACAATAGTCAACTATTCTGGTAACTTAATTAGCATAAAGAAAACAATGATATTCAGGCTGAAGTACTACAATATGTAGCAGAGCCAAACTCAAATAATTTGCCCAAGACTGGTGGAAGCAAAATGGTTCACATTTTCCAAACATTCAACTTCCGGGTGGCTTAGTGGTTAGCATTGTTGCCTCATGGCAAAAAGGTTGTGGGATCGCTTCCCATCCCGGTCTTTCTGTATGGAGTTTCTATGTTCTCCCCGTGTTCGTGTAGGTTCTCTCCGGGTGTTCTGGCTTCCTCCGACTTCCAAAGACAAGCAGGTTAAGTGAATTGGTAACTCTAAATTGTCCGTAGGTGTGCGCGTGGGTGTGAATGTGTTTGGTTGTTTGTCTATATGTGGCTGAGCGATAGACTGGCGTCCAGTCCAGGGTGTACCCTGCCTCATGCCCGTTGACTGCTGGGATAGGTTCCAGCCAGTCCCTCCATGACCCTTGTTTGGAGTAGGCAAGTATAGAAAATGAATGAATGGTGTCAATCCAACTCAGTTCCATTAGAGAGACTATTTTCTACTACTTGTAACACTGTTGCCAAGGACAAAGTACACCTGGATCCAGACATAGTGAACCTCTGCTCCTACATGTTTACAAAAAAAAAAAAAAACAGACAAGGCAAACAGTACATTGTTGCACCCAGGGCAGAAATAAAACAGGGAACAGTAGCCAGCATTGGCTTCATTTAAGGACTTTGATTAAATATCATTCCACACTTTGTCCCAACCCTAGTCTCAATGTACTACAAAACCTCCAACCAACACTCTGCCATGACACTCACGGACATTAAATGCTTCCTTAAAGTGTCCTTCTGAATAAAACACACATTAGTTGGTTTCAAGAAGCAGCTTCAGGCAGATGGATTTAATTCTTATGACGTCCTCCACAGTATTCTGGATGTCTTTTTTTACCAAATGTCAGAAGGACTGAAAAAGGATTGGTCCCTGAGTGATACACAAATGTGAACCAATCAGTAAATTGTAAATGCTGCACAATCTAGCCGTACTCTTGGCATTAAATGGAAATCATATTGATGCAAACACAATCATATAACTTATCCAATATATTAGCCAATTTTTACTCTGTCTTTGGATGTTATAGTCTGCTGTAGTCAAATCTGATAGAGGGACGGGCTCGTGGCTGATTGGGGACCAATGTCACTCACAGCTGATAAATAGAGAAATGCTAATATAGTCTGATTAAAGCACAAACACTTAAAAACATCCAAGTTACAGTATATGAGTGAATATTCATCAACTGCATAGCACTGAAGATTTGAACTTAGTTTCACCTTCACCACAAAGTGTTGGTAAATGTCACACTGGTGTTAATGTAGAATGTTTGTGAGATCTATTTGTTGAGAGGCATAGTGCAAACAACATGTGTATTTAAGTTAGGGAGGTCAAAAATCTAGCTTTTGGGTGGACAGTTTAAGTGACATGTCTTAGACACGTTGGACTTTTAGAGGTTTTCTCCATCTTATTGTTATTTTACACACTGCTGGCTAAACTACCCATTAGCTATACAGTATAAGTGGGTACTGATGGAATGACTGTGTGACAAAGAGAAGGTTATTTGTGGAGACTCAGATGAGGAGCATCACTTGCATTGTGAGGGAACTTCAGCCATGTGGTGTATTTTTGTAGATGTGATCCACGCGGGCGCCTTAGTGTTGATGGCCCCAGTGGCTGGAAAAGCCAAGAGGATGCCCATGTGTCACCTGGATGCAGAAGATAGATGATTACTTACAAGAGGTGGAGATGGACTTGTTATTTGCCTGGGTGGTTGCCATCTACAAACCTACGTAGCTGTAATGCTGCATATGTGGGTGTGCTTAAGTAAACATTAATTTAATACAAAGTTATTTCTGACATAGAAAGAATATCTAGAAAAGTAGATTTCCATAACGCTAAAAATCAAGTAAGCAGCAGAAATAATTCATTTTATTTGTACCACATCCAAGAAAAATTGTAGAGTAGATGGATCTGTGGATTGAGATATACTAGGGGTTTGATTCCAAGACTATACTGTACACTACCTGTCTTCGTCCAGGGACAAGAGACTTAATGTACGTACATTGTCCCAGTCAACCCAGATATAAATGGGTACCAGTGTTTTTCTGGGGAAGTAACCTGCAATAGACCAGTATCACATTCAGGGGGAGTTGTAGACTCGCATCCACTTCATGCTAGAGAATTTGGGGATCCGATGAGTACCAGTGGGCCTCACACTGCAAAAACTGTCCCTCTCAAAATAAGCAAAATTATACAAAATGTAGCAAAATTGTCTTGTATTAAGCAAAATAAATAAATAAATAAATAAATAAAATCTGACAGTGGAGTCAGAAAAATTTACTTGGTTAGAATTCTCAAAACTAACAAAATGTCTAGGCTGTGAATAATCACAATGGACCTTAAAACTAGGCAGAATTCTTATTTTAAGATTAGCCTCTGACTTAAAATAAGGAAAACAATCTTGTTCCTTTGCATGGATGATTTGAAAGCCACAGGTTACTGGTTAAATGCAGCTTGATATTAGCTGGAAAAACTTATTAAGAAAAAGTGAGATACATTTTCCCAAAATAAGACATTTTTTCTTATGTAAAAAATGCTTGACAAGATTATTTTTCTATTTAGACAAAAAAATTACGTCAAATTTTCTTTAAACAAGTCTTTTTTTTACTTTCTTAGATATCAGTTTCTGCAGTGCAGAGCCTATGAATAATCATGGTTTGATGCTTTTCCCATTGACTATCGCTTATCTCATCTGCTTCAGAGGGTAACTGGAGACCTCAGAAACAAACAACCTCGGTAACAGCGGTACCAATATGATCTCGGAACCACTAAAATGTGGAATCGCTATAAAGCACAGCGTACATGCCATTCAGTGTTACAAATGACATTAAGAATTAGGAAAAAAATACAGGAGATTTTTCACCATTTTTCAAAAGTGTTGTGTAATGGTTCCAAGATTGTAGTGGTTCCAAGAACGCTGGTCCCAGGGTCGTTTCCTTTCATTCCGAGGTCTCTCGAACCCCTTCACAGTATGGTATCCAGGGATAAGCACATGCCCTGATAAGCCTCAGGGTCTGAATAAAACTACTACTTCTACTATTTCAAGAGTGTGCTATGAAAATTTCCAAATGTAGTTGATAAAACAACATCGGCATCAGCGCCAACACTTTATGTTGGATTGTTGCATCAGTCTGCTTGGGCTTTGGTGTTCACAGAAGTGGCTACTTTAGCGTGAGCTACAAAATAAAGTTTTGAGGCATAAATCTATAGTCTATACACATGCACCCTAACCTCCTTGTGACCAAATGGAGACCAGAGAGACACTGACATGACCTAGATAATAAGTACAAAACCTTTCTTCACAATTTGATCAATTTACAGTTTCCTTGCAATCGCAGCAACCGCGCTGTCCTTCGCAGCTACTGTGTGTATACACACACACACGCCCACCCGTTCGCACGGCAAGATTCTCTGCCTTTCTCCCTTTTTCCCCCCAAATCAGCGCCGAGTCTGCCTGATGCCTGCTGCCGGAACACAAACGTGCTCTTGCCCCTGTCACCTCTCAGCAAGCACAGACAAGAAGGAAACAGCCTGACAGTTTGTCTTGTACCATATGCCATGTGACAGCAAAGCCTAACTGATACGGCTGGAGTTTGCGCAACAGCCGAAGGCACTTTTTCTTCTATTTTATTTTCTTTACTGCGCGTACATTGATGGAAATGTGAAATAAAAATTACCATCTGGTCTTCAAAAAATTGGATTCGTAGTCTAGGTACAACCAGTACAAGGAGCTGCACTGATCACATCAATCAAGCAAGACAAAACCCCAGTCATAAAAGTGGTATAAAACAATGCACAACAACAACAACAACAACAAAAAAATCAAATGGACTCTCATATTAAATCTGTGATTCAGCAATCTATACTATAATAGTCAAGTGGCCTCGGTGTGCGTGCATGTGTGTGGCTTCAATTACACAGAAACTGGTGAGAGGTGACATTTGCCATTTGGTATGTATATGTACATTGGATCAAGGAGGAATGCTGCAAAAACGGAAAGTTGATAGGACTAATGTTTTTGAAGAAATCAGCAATTTTAGTTAACCAGTAAATGGATGTTGTGCTGTGATGCACCATGGGAGTTCTGGGTTTTGGAGATTTAAATGTTGTTATTGTGGTTCAAGTTAGTTTAACAGTGTTGTTAGTGTTATGATATATTGTGTTTTTGTAGTTCAATTGGTTTAGTTAGTTAAGTTTCATGTTGCTGTTACCATGACTGAATTAAGTTTGATGTTGCCCGTAGCATGAGTAAAATGTATAATGCATTTGATGCCTTTCACCGCTGTCTCTGTGTCTAAAAATAGAAGCACCTGTACCATATTGTTACTGTATTATTGTTATTATTGTTATTGTTATTGTACCATACTGTACCATGAGTACCATATTGTTTGTATTTCTTAGGAATTAGTGAAAACAAATTTAGTGACTTGGAAATGTTCACATACCCATCCCCTGACTTGTCTAAAGAAAACAGGTAGTAAAGTGATGTTTTCTATCCAAAATAATCCTCATATTTAGTTTGTCTACTTACTTAAGAGCTCTGAAAATGGAGGTATAATGTATACAAATGGGTATAATCCCAAATGGTGAATGTAATATTTTTGTTAAACACCTTGAATCAAAGCTAAATTACAAGCACACAGTGACTGTTTAATTCCAATTTAGCTGTGGTGGTGCACAGAGGCAAAGTTACAAAAAAATGTCCCTGTCCAAATACTCATGGATCTATATAGTATATATATATATATATATATATATATATATGGCACATTATCAAGTGCTTCAAATATTTCACCTGCTAAAACTTCAATTTTCCAGTTCCTTCAGTTCCTGTTTGTTTGTAGTTTGATGCAGCTGTCAGTCCTCACCTCTTGATGGACCGTCTTTCACAACCACTCACCACAAACTGGGACAAAACGGTCACTGTTTTTGCTTCAGTGCTTTCACTCCCACCTTTGGTCAGTGAAAGAACAGAGGAGGAATCCAGGCGTTGATGAAAGAAATGACAGATGAGTGACAGATGCCTTGAGGAACGGGAGGTGGGAGGTGAAGGTGGGCAGGAGTGCGTGTGCCATGGAGGTGCGGCATAGAGCCACAGGTGAAGAGATGCCAGGCTGGACGTTTGATGCACCTTGATGGTGCTGGCAGGCAGATGTGACACAGGTGAGGTGCAGAGTTGAGGACCCTTCCAGGGTCCTCACAGCTGCTGATTTGCCCCTGTCAGACAGATGCACAGTGAGGCAGCTGTAAGGTGGGCACAAGGCAAACACCCGTGTTCATTTGCACATCTGAACACATGCTCTCTCACTTTTAGTATAAGAGAAACAGCCAACCTCTCCAAATTCTGTGATTGTTCTTGAATAATTATTATTCATTTCATCAGACAACATATTACCACATTGTTCTAAATGAAAGACAGCTCTGATTATAAGACAACCGACTGCCCCACCCCACCCCACTTTGTGTTTTTGTAAAAAGGCTTTCTGATTACCAATTAAAAACAAATAAAATTACTTTATCTGAAAAAGAATGCTAATAAATCCACTTTTTTTTTTTAAATAGACCCTTTTTTGCTGTTGCTTTTTGGGCCAAAGTAAGCTTTTTTGCCTGTTAGGTTTTTTTAAGATGATCGTTTTTGGGCTCACCCTGTTTTAGCATTTCACTCACACCGTATTTCTTGGCTACTTGAGAGTTGTTTGATGAATCTCAGGTGTTGCATTTGGTTGTGTGATGTTGTCAAAGATTTAGTGATAAGTGTTTTCCTAAAATTACCGGATTTCAGGATTTAGAGAGGACTGCTGTTTTTGACAGACAATGTTACGTAATAGCATGTTTCACTAATAACAGGCTGTATTCAGTAATACACTAATGACCCAGTTAGTGTGACCACATACAGCAGGCTACAGATCATGACAATGAGAGATGGTGCTGCGTTTGTTGTAGAATTCTAGGATTGTGATAAAGTTAAGCATAAAAACCATAACCATAAAAGGTAGATATAAACACATTTTGCACAATTTAATTAATAATAACAGTGATACTCAACAACCATGACCTGGGAAGAATTATTAAGGATGTTTACTGATATTTGTGAGGCAGACATGGGCTGTTTTTCATGTGTCCATGATTTGTGATGATTGGTGATTTGTGTAAGCTTAAATAAAATAAAATTTAAAAAAAACTTTGTCAGAATGACTTTGGTTACACATTTTTTTTCCCGACCCAAAACCATTGTACCCCCTTCTTCCAAGAGGTCCTGCCCTATTTTGGGCTCCACTAATATAGTGTCAAACAACTGTCTAAATATAACTATAACACACTGCTAAAATACTCTTGGCCATATGAGCATTGCCCTCTTTATACTTTGCAGTTGTTTAATTGGTGTCCCAGTGCAAACTATATATATCTACATAAAATATGTACATTTATTGATATTTACAATATTATTAAGATCCTATTGTCTTATTTACAATTTGTACATGTTCAATCAAGCCCCTCTATTTTGTCACGTGGTGATTTCACACAGACCACAATGGAAATAAGCATCTATGCTTTATTGTGTTATCGGTGTATTACTGATACATCCACCTTTGTATGTTGATACTGATGTTGTAGAGGAAACTCAATCACTCAGTCAATCAATCGTAAGCAATAGTTTA
Source organism: Thalassophryne amazonica (assembly GCF_902500255.1). Taxonomy (NCBI): domain Eukaryota; kingdom Metazoa; phylum Chordata; class Actinopteri; order Batrachoidiformes; family Batrachoididae; genus Thalassophryne; species Thalassophryne amazonica. The sequence goes on from NC_047119.1 coordinate 27,812,999, forward strand.
TATAAGTGTTAACAGCATCTGCAGGAGGGCGTGTGTGTGCGCATACATGAGCTTTTGAAAACAGCAGAAGTTACCTTTGAACACCTGTAATGTGCAGGCGGTCAAGTTCCACAAATAGCGTTTTCAGTTTTAGAAGTGTTCGTTTCTCGCTAGCTTTTACATAATACTAGCATGTTGCCCGTGGGGATACACAGGCTCTAGATTTGGTAGTGTTTATAAAATCGGTAGCTGACATTTTTCAAGGGTGGTAATAAATTAAGCAAAGCTTGTATAATGTGTTGGAATGGCGTGTCAGTCCAGAATGTAGTTAGCAACATCCATTGTTCAGTGTTTTTAGATCATATCCATAGTTTCTCCAAAGATATTAGTCCTGTCAATGCTCCGTTTTGGCGGCATTCAACCTTGACCCAAAATACATGAGCATACCAAACAGCAAATGTCAGCTCACACACACACATACACACACATACCCACGCACACACAGAGCTTTTTGACTTTTCTGTATTCTCCTGCAAGCAGCATCTATTTTTATACAAGCACAAACAGAAATCGTGGCAGAAGACATCAAACACAGTACAGTTTTCACTCATGCATAATGGTAACATGACAACTAAACTGACTAAACCAATTGAACTACAAAACCACAATAACTCAATAACACTAACAACACTGTTAGACTGACATGAACCACAATAACATTTAAAACTCCAAACCCCGAACACCCATGGTGCATTTCAACACAATGTCCATTGTTCACTGTTGTTAGCTAATTTCTAATTGCTAATTTCTCCAAAAAGAAAATTAGTCCTATCAACTTTACATTTCTGCAGCGTTCATTCTTGACCCAAAATACATAAGCATACCCCACAGCAAATCTCAGCTTTCCCCAGTTTCTCCGTGATCGAAGCCATACACATGCACGCACACATACACGCAACACAGAGGCCATTTGGCTATTATAATATAGATATGAGAAACACGTTATATTTACATAGAACGGAGTGGTTTGGGAGCAGATTCTGTCATGTGTGGTGGCATGCACACTGATGTCCGCAAGATGTCTTGTAAATCACTCCAGAGATGTTAATGGGTTACAAAAATAGAATTTTCAGTTTTAGAAGTGTTTTATTTTTCACTAGCTTTTATAGTTAAACAGTTATACTTAAACAGAAATGTAGCGGTTTGGGAGCAAGTTGAATTAGCAGCTATGCAGAGACCAGACAGAGACCAGCCAGTGACATCACTGTTCCTCTGTACTGTGATTGGCTGTCTCCCCCTCACCCCCCCCCCCCCAAAAAAAACAGATTTGCATGATTCATAGCATAAAAATTCGAAACAGAATGTGACCATTTGACCTCTTAAAATAGGTCAAAGTTAGCCATCTTTGAAAGTGTCCAATGTCTGTGTCCCAAGAATGTTCCCTGTGAATTTGAATTGAAGACTGGCAGTAATAGAAGTGGACTTATGTAGAGCACAGACAGGCGGACAGACAGACAGACTGGCAGGTGGGCTAGCAGACAGATGGATGCAAAGCATTTGCAATACCCGATGGCCATATCTTGATGGCCTCGGGTAAAACTGGGTATCACTTTCTGCACTTATTTGAAGCTCATTGTTGTCTTTCTAGCTACTGTAGTTCAATATTTAAGGCAATCAAGTGATCGATGAACAACCTTTCCAATTAAAATTCTATAGGACATCATCCCTATAAAATATAGCTCGCTAAGTAAAAAAAGTGCAAACAACGAACAGACTTTAATCCCTTATCACATCAGAGAAAAATCAACAATATATCACATCTTAATGTGAAACAATAATACTTTTCTCTATGCAGATGAAATATAAATTAGTCAAAAGTGTGATATTTTATTCAGAGCAACTGGAGCAACTGGAGCACCCATCTGTCTCTCATCTCTCAGCCACGTCATGGGACTGAAGTGAAAAAGAAGGAGAGCTTCTGTGATTGCCTGCCACCCAGATCTCTGCTGCTGCTCAGTGTCACTGCCACTCACCCGCCGTTCTCATGTGTTCGCTCCTCTCCACCTCCATTAACATCACTCGCAGCCAACACACTTGCAAATGGAAAGGAGCGCGTACGGGCCTAGAAAAATGATCGGAAAAGGCAACGCTTCATTTATGTTTTAGGTGTACATGGACACTCGAAAGGCAGAACAAGAGTGATATATTTTTTTATTTGCTTAAGTAGGGTTGCATTAAGGAAAATGGATCTGAATATCCGCTTTAAAAAGCTGTGCAGAAATGGCCTAGAACTAGCATGCCCGGCAGTTATAGTCCAAACTAGCTAGCTTAGGCCACACTGACAGTGAATAGAGATGTTTTGAGCAGACTGACAAGGGGTATAAGAAGTCAGCATTCTAAGGGGGCGACCAATTAGATCATGAGCCATGAGAGACAGAAAGGGTCGAGGGATTTAGCCTCAAAGGTTGCTTTGGGGTCAAGGAGCATCTTGCATTCCAGACTTGTAATCCTCTCCCTACGCTGGCCTTCAGCGCTCCACACACACGTCTACACAAACCTACGTCTCTGCCCCCACAGCTGTGAGACAACAAGGACGGGTTGTGGTGATGGATTGGATAAAGAGACTTAAAATAAATGTATACCTCATGGACCCTTCTTGTATGCCTCACATAGGCAGACCGTGACCATTGGGTGTCCTCTCCCCTTAGATTCACCAATTGCCCAGAAATCCAGCCACCACAGAGTTGGCCTCATGCTGAGGATGTGAGTAATTTGTCAAACCACCGCTCTCCAATCCCTCACCCCCCCTTTTCATGCTTGTGCGCGCATGCAAGCATGTGCTATGTCCCAGAGGCTTTCGCCGGGAATCTCTCAGACCATGTCGCCAGTCCAGGAGGTCTCAGACACTGCAGTTTCCCCGCCTGTGTAAGCGATGCTCGTGATACTCATGAAGCATTGGAAGCCAGGGCATCCTGGTCATGGGAATCTGAGGCACTCCACAGTCTGATGTGACATGCATGCCATCCAACACCATGCAGCATTTGCACCCATTCTCTCAAAGCACATCTATTACAGGATCAGACACAGCTTACACACCCAAGATTATTTCAAACTGATTGATGACATTTACACTTCAAATCCCACCACACACTCAAAACAACAGTGAAAAAAAAAACTGCTCCATTTGTGGCTGGACGTAACACGGCGGTTTGAGAGCAGCGAGGCGCACCAGGCATCAGCTTCCTACTGTTTGAGTTGGAGAGGCTCTCTCCTGCTGGGCTTTCATATACTATGCCACCCCCACCCCCACCCCCCCTTCACCCGCCGCCCTCCAACCACCACCACTTCCTTGTCCCACTACACTATTCCAAACAGAGCCAAATAAAACACAGGCTAACATAATGTAGCAGCATGTCAGTGTCGGGCCCCGGAGCAAAGACTGAAACATGACCCACTCTGTACCAGCCATTAGGACAAGCGTAAACGCAGCTATGGTTTCTCCTTAGCTATCCAGCCCTTATGTTGTCCAGTGCTGTGCCTGTGTGTGCTAGCAGCAGATTGAGTGATGTATCCTGTGTGGTTGCGGTGTGCGCAGCGGGCCAGAGAGAACTCCCAGCAGGGGACTGCTTCTCCCTTGGCCCCAGGGCCACTGCATTTCATCAATCTCCCCAACGGGAAAGGCCTGCCACTGGATAGCAAGCACTGTGCCGCTCAAGCAGGGACAGGAAGCAAAAAAAAGGAGCAAAGGCGTAAGACTTCAAGGCACAGAGTAGATGTGAGTAACAGAACATTCGACAAACCCGTCATTGCTGTAGATTCACTCACTTGGATTGCATCCAGCCGGATGAGCAATAATCCATCAAGCATCAAGCAGCAATCACCTTAAAAGCGTACTTGATTACCAGTTAGCTGATGCTAGAATTCATTTTTATTGCTTAAACATGTTAAAAACATACACTTTATCTTTATTCCTTTAATATTCTTGTAAAGTTTGACAGAAACTGAAATGAATTTGTGCAAATTAGTACAAATCCCTAAACAATTTGTGAAACATGGCCAAGCCTCACTTGCAGAAAAAACAGTGATATCTTCTTAAATCCTCCTATTGTACTACAGACAGCCTAAAAGCACCTTGACACTTGCACAAATTTGGTATCCGCACTGCCTGCAATTCATTGTGCCAGTGCATGGCGCTTTGTCCCGCTTGATGCCACGCTATATAAAATAATCATTTTGTAGCCGATGATGCATTTGCATCTCTCATCGCTTTCAGAATCACAGAGAAATTATCTACAGCTACAGGTTGTCTCGTGTGCATCGTGCGGTGGACAGCGCATTTGGAATCTTGTCTCAAAGGTAATTATTTATAATATATTTAATGACAGATTGGTAAAACAGTTGCATTTTCATTCTTTCTCATGAGTTAGATAATGTATCTGTAAAGTTATGTTTATTACAGTTGTAACATCTCCTCATAATCATTCATATACCTTCGCACAATGACAAACTGTTTTCAAACAGGTTCAAAATTTTCTTTGCGCACTGGGACACAGCCGCGCACAGTTCATGCACAGTTTACAACAGTTTATGATGCGTTTACTCATTGGCATGCAAGTGTCAAGCTGCCTTAACACTAAAGATACATGATGTTCTGAATTCAGACAAAAATAATCATTTAACATTCTAGACACCATTACAGATCATTATTATTATCCCCCACCACCACCACCACCACCACCACCACTACCACCACACCAAGAAAGGTGAGGATTTACTTGAAAGCAGCAGCCATCTGAGCATTAGACACTATATTGCCAAGGCCCTTAGGTTTAAACTAACTCAACTTGGCACATGAGTAGCCCTCATGGTGGGGAATGATCACCATAACAAAGTTACATGATTTGCATATTAATTAAGTCTCAGCACCCATGACTTCAAAATATTTTGGCTCATAGAGACAATAATATTACTAGAGACAATACTATAGCATTGAGCTCAGCCCACTCATAGAGCAGGTAGCTCATTGGTGAAGCATCTGAGCTCTACCAACGCTTGAAACTGGCTTTGATTTCCACAGATAGGAAGTGTGCTACCTGTCTGTGTCCTTGGACAAGACACTAAATCTGCATAGTCTCAGTCCACCCAATTGTAAATGAGTACCAGCCTTGGATTTGGAAGTAACCTCAGTCAGACTGGCATCCCAACCAGCTGACGTTGTAGACTCTCATCTGCTTCATGCTACGGAATCCAGACACTAGCAATGATGGTCCTCTGGGCCTATGTAGGACTTACTTTTTCTTCTAGGCACATAATATTTTGACACAACCTATAACTGATGCCAAATCACCCAGTGGGTACTCAACATTACTGTATAGATGTTGAGGTCATTCAGTGTAGAACATTATCCAGAGCTGGATGGGAGAATTGCCAAATCATGGCTTCTTGTCAAATGGCAAATATTGACCACACAGTCCTCTCACGTTCATGTACAGTTGTATAACGCAAAGACCCCTCCCAATAAAAAAAATCCTTTTATTTTGTACATTTGTATTTTTGTTTGATAGATGTCATGTTAATCAACACGCAAAACCTTTAGAGGGCCTGTCCCACATGAGAAGGTGGGGTACAATGAAATTCTTTCACCTGATCCAATAGTTGGCTGGAATAACACTGATGAGGTGAGCATGGAAGGGTTCTGTGCTCCAGATACCTGGTTCATGTTTTGCACAAAAATGAATGCCTGGATATTTTTATTTCTTATTTTTCCTCATGACGGCTAGACATAAAGAGTGCACCTTCGTGTTTTGAGTTTAATTGGCGATGTAGAGCAAAGTCATCATCAAACTCACTGAAAAATAGGGAAAAAAATCCATTACTTTTTCCATGTTCTTTAGTGCCGTTCATTGTTTTTCCTGTGCATTTCTCTTAGACAAACTCACTCTAAAACCCTCACAAAGAAGAAGTTGTTTCTTATGTGAGTGTAACAGAATCTTCAAAAATGCTACACCTTCGTTAGATTTATCTGAGCAATCGGCAATCAATGCAGATTCACAGAACTAATCCAATCGTCTGCATTATTTTAGAAATGGCCTAGAATGAAATAAAGCAGGCTGCCTCCACATACTGCAGCCAGACAAGGCTGTGCTATTTGTGTACTTAGTGGTCTTGCTTTTCTCATGCTAAAGCACACTTGTCCACTTGTCCCACAAACAAAAGCCCATTAGAGATGGTGGCCAAGAACTAGTGCATTTGTTTCCAGAGCAGAAGGTTCCTGGTTCAAGGCTGCCATTGCCCATTCTTCATGTAATGTGGAGTTGTGTCAGGAAGGGCCAAATCAACATGCAGATCCACGTAGGATCTGTGGAGACCCTGAGTGAAACAAGGCAGAAACTGAAGGAACTTACGTTTATGTTTAGTAGTGCCATCCAACCAGAAACCACTGGTGGGGATCCAGGCCATAGATTAATCCACAACTTGAGAAACAGGGAATCTCTCATGCTTCATCGTAAACCAAAGGATCCAAGGGGGTAGTGTAACTACAGGGACCATGCAACCAAGTACACTGAAAGAAGAAAATGTTCAACTGGAAGAATCACAAAATGAAATTCACGTTGGCTTCTTCTTCTTCTTCTTCTTCTGGTCTTCTATGCTGTACTTTCTGCTACTGTATGTGATCCTGCCCCCTAGTGGTGAGCAAAAGGTGTACAGAAGCAACACACCACTAGCAAAAACCTAAATAAGGTCCTTGATTTTTCATGAAGTATTCATTTGAAGATTAGCAATGCCATTTTTTCCATTCATCCATCCATTTTCTATACTTGCTTACTTCAATTAAGAGTCACAGGGAGGGGTGGAGCCTATCCCAGCAGTCATAGGACGTGAGGCAGGGTACGCCTTGGAAAGGATGGCAGTCTAACATAGGGTAATACCACTTTTTGCATATTATAATTTATCTTGGAAAATAAATATATGCATGAAGCAAAGACTTATATCACGCTGAATTGAATCATTCCAAAATAAACGGTATTGTTCATCTAGATACATACAGTACTGTATTGATTTATAAGGGAAAGATGCACACCCCTACTGTATGAGCATATCTTTGTTGATTTTAAAATGGGGCGATGAACAGTTGGTAACATATCTTGAACGAGCTAAATTGTATCTGTGGTTGCAAGAAGTCCTTCAAGGCAAGAAAGAGAGCAAAGGAATGACCGAACAAACAAGAGCCTGAGCGAGTGAGGAGAGTTGGTTTACAGTGCAATCAGCATTAAGGAAATTGGCTCGCACTAACACTGCACGTACACGGAGGTGATTGATGCTAAGCTAGGCTAGCAGGAAGGAAGCGGAGAAATTAGCAGCAGGTCAGGGCATTGAGCGCTGTCAACTACTTCCTGGTCCATTTGGGGTGTGAAGTATGCCTCCGTTGCCAGGTCTTATGACCCACTTATGCTTGTCGTCAAGGTTACAGTGACACAAATACATATAAAGAACGATCATTTCATTCATACACAGCAAGAAGCCAGTCATTGCACTTTAAGGATGAATTGTCTTTGTGCTAATATCATATGACGGCGAAACCCGAGTTTGCCCTCAGACTCTCCCCGTGTGAAATTCAAGTAGACTAAACAAGATTTATCTTATCTTAATATGGCAAATGTACACAATCATTGTGAGAATAACACTCATTAAAATCAATAATAACCCCCAGTTATCCACCAGTTATCCAACCACATGACCCACTTTTTCAAATCTCTCCTGAATCCTTTGCCTCTGTGTACATCCTACAGCATCCTACAACATGCAAACATACAGCCACGTCAACCCCTGACAACAGCAGCAGTAACATGCATGCAGTGTAATTAAGCAAGGCAACGGCGGACGTGCACATGAGGAGAATAAGACACAAAGATGCCCTTGATACTTGGGTGTCTGCGGTGACAGCATTTCCTCTGACAGCTTCAGCTTGTCGGCCACAACAGAAACCCTTACGCCTCCTGACATGTGCTTTACTCATCCCTGCCCGGGCTCTTTGTGATCCCAACATGAAGAAGGGATGGCGGAAAGGAGAGGTAGAGATGGATGGAGAGATATTCTGATGACCAGTGCCTGTTAGTATCAAGAGACTAAATCTACAAGAGAAGGCTGCTGTCAGTTTACTGCAATTAGTCCATGAGCCAGACATGAATTTTGACCTAATCTGTACCACTTAAGGGGAAAAAATTACACTTAGAATCCAGCCTCAGTGTATCATGGCCTACACAAAAATGTATGATACCCATCCCATGGTGGTAGCTGTAACCAGGTAGGGGTCAATGAAGAATTACACAGAGGTCAAACTTTAAAAATGCTCCAATCATGTTGAAAACTATATCACATTATTTGTCTGATCATAACAATTCCAAAAAGGTATAGTTTGGACTATCTATGATGGAATGTTCTGGAGTTATGGGGTAAAAACAGCAAAAATGGTGACAAAGGTCGATTTCAGTTTGTACAGGGGTAAAAAGTTAAAGTTGCTCCAATTTCAGCAAAAAATGATGCAAATTATTGGTTGAAATAAAAGGATCAATAAATGGAATGGTTTTGACTATGTTGAATGCTTTGCCTCCAAAGTAAAGGTCAAACAAGGTCAACATCCATTGAATTCTATGACATGTGACATATGTTACCCTGTAACATGATAACTAAGCATGACAGATGGTGCAAACTATTCCTTTTTAGAACCCTATTAACCCAAACAATAATTTGCATAATTTCTTACTGAAATTGGAGCAACGTTAATATTTGACCCTTGTACAAACCGAAATTTGGGTGCTTATTAAATCCTATTTTCGGGGACTGCACAGTGGTTGTCATAATGGTTTGCCTTGGAGTGTGCTTTAAAACATATGACTCGCTTATTTTCTCAGATTAACTGGACAGAACAGATCAAGCCACCTATAGCTGCTAAAAATGCCAATGCTGTTAGCATTTAAAATTAAATCATCAATCATTTTACTCCTCTCAGATGATCCATTAGAAGTAACCACACAACAAGCCATATTATTACATATATTTGTAATAAAATGCTCAAAATGACAGGCACAGTCCCCCACAACAGCTTGCTTTCTCTGAGCCACCGACACTATGAGCTCAGTGCCCTAGCTGTCACTTAAAGTGGCCATGCCCAAAATTATTCATAACTCTATGACTTAAAATGTCTTAAACTAAGACGTTAGGGGGAAAAATTCTCCCCATACAGAAACCAGAACCATATTTTGTGCCAGGCTGTAAACAACTTTTTCTCTGCTCTAAAGTTGAGCATTTTAACATGGACTTCTATGGGAACCTGCTTGCTTTTGGAGCGAGCCTCAAGCAACCAGTCTTTTTCTATTTCCAGGTAAGCCTCATTTGACAACATCTAAGCTTACTCATTAGCTGTAATTAGGGATGACACAATACCACTTTTTCATGTCCATTACAATGGCTGTGCTAGAACATTCCGTATCGGCTGCAAATTATACTAATCAAATACCTTTTTTCTTGTCTTCAAACAGCTAATCTGTTAATCAACACATTTGTCTGGATGCGAGTTGCTGACCGAGCCATCTAAGAAAACACAAAGTCCAGCTCCAATATTCTATTCCCCTACTGGAAAACAGTCAGAGCCCACAACATGACGTAACGTGACGATGTGCCATCTACTAATTTTCACCTACGTGAGACTGATGCTGCTCCAGAGTATAGAATTGGTGTACTAGTTGTAAGTTTATGTGTTTAAAAATTGTATTCACACAAAGGCAAGGTTTAATTATTTGCTAAAATCACCAACACGGTAGTAATATATCATTACCTTCTCAGTAATTCTACACTAAATGAGCAGAGCATTTGATTAAAAGGGCGGAAGCCCTATCAGTGTTTGTTTAGCCATAGTACAGCAACAGGGATGTTTTCTTGTGCACACAGTACACATGAAATGACGGTTGCACAGAAACAACACAGCTGTTTACAGAGTGGAAAGGAGGAGCCGATGATTATGTTGTTTATATTTGAAATGTTTTTTTTTAGAATATTTTTCCATTTTGTTCAATAATTAAATGAAATAATAAAATTTCAAAATGACATAAAATTTATTTTAAAATGTTCATCCATCCATCCATTTTCAATACCCACTTAGTCCAATTAAGGGTCACGGGGGGTGGGGGGGTGGAGTGTCTGGAGCCTATCCCATCAGTCATAGGGCGTGAGGCAGAGTACACACTGGACAGGACGCCAGTCTGTCACAGTATCACATACAGACAAACAAGCACATTCACACCTGTACGCACACCTACGGACAATTTAAAGTTTCCAGTCCACCTAACCTGCATGTGTTTGGATGTGGGAGGAAGCCAGAGCACCTGGAGGGAACCCACGCAAACATGGGGAGAACATGCAAACTCCACACACAAAGGCCCCAGGTGGGAAGTGAACCCATGGCCTTCTTGCTGTGAGGCAACAGTGTTAATTTAATAATAAAAATGTACAAATTGAAAACAAATTCCTGTCTCACCTAAATATTTTACTGTCTTTATCCTCATTGTTGAGCCTGAGAATGTTTAAATTTGATTCAGACTCATTTTTACCTTCGCCAAGGAGGTTATGTTTTCGGTCGCGTTTGTTTGTTTGTCTGTGTGTTTGTCAGCAGGATAACTCAAAAGGTTTTGAACGGATTTTGATGACATTTTGTGGAGTGGTTGGAAATGACAAGAGGAACAAGTGATTAAATTTTAGTGGTGATCCGGATCACGATCCGGATCCAGGAATTTTTTAAAGGATTCTTCACCATTGCGGCATAGGGGGAATTTTGACATTCTAGTTTCTAACTCCACAAAAACAAGGCAGAAAGGCTTGAAAAAAATAGGGTGTAACATAGTCAAATGTTCTATCAAACAACAAAGTTTGGTGATGATCGGATCTGGATTCCGGATGTGGTGATCCAGAATATGCAAAAATATAGGGAAAATAGAAAATGTGTCAGTGTGAGGTGACAAATGAAGCTAGAGATGCACAACTAACACCAAATTGTAGCTGAATCTGTACTGATTCAGTAAGGTGTCATCAGATTTGATGTAGCTTCAAATGTTATGGAGCTAGATCCAGAAGAAAACCGCCATTACTGAAAAATTGTTTTTATACAATAACTTTTGAACTAATAAAGACATAAAAGTGATTCCAAGTTCTAGTGGTATTTTTTCATGGTCAAGGATGATAAATATAAAGGAAAGAAAAGTGTATGTATCATAGTTTTGGTTGTAACACTGAATTGTTGAATAGATCACTGTGCCAAGGAGGGAATCTCTTTAGGGTCAGTGACCCTATGGCCTTGTTTAGAGAAGTGTTTCATAAATGTTAAAAAAATTCATATATTTGCAGTTTAGTTGAATAATAAATTGAATTGAATTTTGTCTATAAGCACATGCAATGTCAATATCAGTGCTCAGATGACAGTAGCTTCTGGGAAAGGTGCAAGTTGCAATAAACTGTGATGCCAAGCGCTAAGGATACATGCAGAGGATACAGGATAAGGATACAGTCACAGCAGATAAAACTTTTTTTTACTACTGAGCAAACATCATTGTTAGACTTTTTTAGGTTCACTGATTCCACGGCGTGTAGATGTTATGGCGTCAGTGACCCCATGGCCTTGGCGGAGGTTTGCACTCTCTGAGCGCTTCTAGTTGTGAATTTTTTTTTTTTTTTTTTGGATGTTGATACAAGGTGCATGCCTCTTTTATGTACAAGAACAGCATGTGTTCATCTTTGGGTATGCTATTTTAGCTTAAAAACACCCAGAGGTTGTAAAGGGTTAGTTGGATAAGTACTGGTCTCCTTACTCCAGCTTTAAACAAACAAAAACGATGCTAGAATCGAAGCGACAGAGAGGCAGAAAGTGACTATGCTGAACAAGAGGCCATTTTACAGAAGCCCATCTTTTACAGAACACTCAATTTCTCTCAGGCAGGATTGAGTTAACATCTTCCCCCTCCTCTCACCCTCTCATCCCTCCACTACTCCTCTCATTTTGCAGTGACTTGCTGGCTTGATTTATCTGATGGAAGGAATTCTTTGCAGGACTCTGGCTCTGCTGGTATCCCTATACTGTAACCTTTTCCCCCCACCAGATGTTTCTCTCTCAAAACACGGTAATGTTCATCCCCAAATCCCCGTGCAAACATATCAAGTGGTTGCTACACGTTTACGCGGGCCGCGGCCGACAGAAGCGACGAGGACAGTGACAGGAGTGATGGGGCTGGGAGGGCGGGCGGGGAAGGAAAAGCAGAGAGGAAGAGAGGGAAGCAGACAGACAGACGAAGATGTCAGACATATGCTCAAGCCAGCTGATGACACGGGGATGACCTGGAGGAGTAAGAGGAGACAGGGGGCACAGAGAGGCTGATAACTCCCACAAATGTTGTAATGGGTGCTACTTTGAGTTCAACAGTTTGCCTGGATGTAAGTGGAACAACTGATTTACTGTATCGCAACATTTTACGCACAATTTTCTCTTTACAGGCTTTTTTTTTTATACCACGTCGAGCATTCCAGATCAAGGTGACGATAGCTTTTAGTGGAGCTGTCTTGAAAATAGAGGATTATATGGGACAGAGACTTTCTACAAAGAACAATTTGGAATGCTGTAACATACATAATAATAATCTCAATATATATATATATATATATGTGTGTGTGTGTGTGTGTGTGTGAAATACAACCCCAATTCCAATGAAGTTGGGACGTTGTGTAAAATGTAAATAAAAACAGAATACAATGATTTGCAAATCCTCTTCAACCTATATTCAATTGAATACACCACAAAGACAAGATATTTAATGTTCAAACCAATAAACTTTATTGTTTTTGTGCAAATATTTGCTCATTTTGAAATGGATGCCTGCAACACGGATGGATGCCTCCAACTTCATTGGAATTGGGGTTGCATCATGAAACAATGCTTTTGTCACATACATCTGTCCTTGTAATAATGATCAACCATTTTTACCTCCAAAATGTCAGATTTGATGCTCCCTCTCCATGGAAGTGATACTCCTCATCTGGACCTACTATCAAAGACATTTACTTGTTGTCTTAAGTCACTACTTTACACCCACATCTCACAAACTATACAGTAACACAGGAAGCACCAGGAACCCAAAAGACTTGGATTTTCATTCTCCTGCATAGATATCAGCATCGCCAAACACCTCTGTCTCATGACTCCATAAGCTATTTCCAGGCTTTTCCCAATTTTAAAAGCCAAGGACTCTTGAGACTTGATCCACCTTGCAGGTGTCTCAGTGTTGAGGATCTGAGTAGCTGGAGAAGGCCAACGAAACACCCACATTTCACCTGACTAGATGGTGACTTTCAAGATGTTGAAATGCCTGCCCGGGTGGTTGCCATGCAGGACCCAAAGTGGTTGTGTGGTGTAGTGGTTGCAGTGACAAGTGGTACAGTGCATTCTCCAAGAAGAAGAACAAAAGGTTGTTACCTCTGCAAGATAGTAGAGAAGGGCAGCTAAAATTTAGACTTTTATCCCATGAGATGTTCATAATGTCATGGGACAAGAGAAAATAAGTATAGGGTCTCACGGCAATTGGTGATGGCATTATGAAAAGTACTTCAATCTATGGGTTTGTGACAGGGGCACGAAATGGGGCACTTTTCATGACAGGGGCACAAAATGTGGGGTGGGGAGGTCTGGGAGGGTTATGGTTAGAGTTAAGGGAGGTTAGACACTAATGCTATGGTTAGAGTTGGCAGAAGGGGAGGATTATAAATAGCAAAATTTAAAAAACTGTCACAAAAATGGTGCACTATTCGCAACTGTACTCCCCCATTTTGACATATATTTACCTTTATATTATTACTTCCAACCTATAGCCTCAATTGTTGGTTGGTGAAAGTATTAAAAATAAACTTTCTCATATCAAGAAACAAATAACCAAGTCCCTTAAGGGGTCACTATTTGAGTAAGCTCATATGGATTTGTTGTGAAAAATACTAAAATTTGGACACAAAAATAAGGTTAGACCATGTCCGTGTGAAGCAACCGGATGTGATTTGTTGTGATTTGGTACTATGAATTAAACTGAAAAATACCTAATAAAATCTGAGGTGATGAATAAAATAATAATAATAATAATAATATTTTCAGGTCCTTAAAAAAAGCCCCCTTTTTGTGTGTGTGTGTGTGTGTGTGTGTGTGTGTGTGTGTGTGTGTGTGTGTGTGTGTGTGTGTGTGTGTGTGTGTGTGTGTGTGTGTGTGTGTGTGTGTGTGTTGCTCTAAACTGACTATAAATGTTACATTCTTCAGCAAAATGTAGCATCAAACTTCTCTTGGACACTGGAAAATGTTGGTTTTATTAGAAGAGCAACACATGAGAAGAAGGAATGAAGAGTTAAAAGTAATGACTGTGACAATGACTATGATGATGGGGGCTAAGCTCTGTCAAAGCCTCAACAGCTTTCAATGTCTCGACCAATATTTGTCACTTTCAGAGTGCATGAATTCTTGATTGGATGTGCCTTAATTGATTCAGCTCTGCCACTGTCTGTCTGCCTTTGCTCCCTCTATCTCTCTATCTCTGGGAATAGGGAGACTAGTCCGTGTAAGATGAATGAATCTGAGGGAGGAAGGGCAGCCAGTGATGTTGGCCTCCCTCTGACCCCGTCCGTGACACAATGAGCCCCAAATGGCAGACATGACGGAGGATCAAGTGCTTCAAAGTGAGCCAGGCAGAGATAAAATCCAACAGGCCCCTTGGATGATGAACGAGTTTTGTAGCAGGAAAAAGCCATCATGTAGCCTCCGTGACACCTGGGCTGTGGTGTACGACTCCAACACATGTCATATCAAGTAGCTACAGCAGGGGGGGAAAGAAGGAGGCTTACTTTGCAAAATTCTGATTGCAGTGTTGGTGCGTGTGGGGTATTGCTTTTGTACGAAGGTTATTATATCTACTGTAATATAACAACAACACTGATAATAATAATAATAATAATAATAATAACATGAATAACAATAAATTGAACCAATTTTCAACAAACACTGATCTGATTTGGTGCAAGTAAAGAAATGTTTTTATTATTTTAAAGTAAGTCCCATATAGGCCCTGGGGCCCGGTGATGTCAGTGCTTATCTCCAGATTCTGTAGTGCGATGTAATTGAGAGTCTACGACTTTCTCTGTACAGGTTGCCAGTCCAACACAGGTTACTTCCCCAGCCGTGGACGGCACACATTTATAGACAATGTAGATTAAGTGTCTTGTCCAAGGACAGACAGGACTGGTAATCAATTCGATTAATTTTATTTATATAGCGCCAAATGGCAAATGGACTGCATTTATATAGCGCTTTTCCATCTGCATCAGCGCTTTACAAATAATGCCTCACGTTCATCCCGATGTGAGGGTGCTGCCATACAAGGTGCTCACTACACACCGGGAGCAATAGGGTATTAGTGATTTTCCAGTCAGGGATTTGAACAGTGGATCTTCTGGTCTCAAGCCCAATGCCTTGTCCACTAGACCATCATAATCACAACATCTTAATCACAACAACGCTGCCTCAAGGCCTTTCAAATGGGTAAGATCTACGCTTACCAACCCCCCCGAGCAAGCACACAGTAGACAGTGGTGAGGAAAAACTCCCTCTGGTGTTTTTGAGGAAGAAACCTCAAGCAGACCAGACTCAGGGGTGTGACCCACTGCTTGAGTCATTCTAATAGTTATAGTCAAACCATATCTACATATTGGCAGCCCTTCTTGAAATCGATCAACCCATCAAAGTAGCATGAACTAGATTTGAACCCAGGTCTACACATTGTTAGGCCAGCTCCTTATCCACTAAGTTACCTACTCTATAATCGTTTAAAGGCCTGTTCGTTGTCATGAAATGTGATGAACAGGTTAAACCCATCTGAGAATAGACAACACTCCCTCCCTCCCCTCCAAAATTGTATTATCCACCTGTTCATCCATCCATAAGACAGGTCAGATCTGGGAGAATGCACTGGCTCCATACATCCCTTAATCCATCACACCATAGAAACAGCTTGGGGCCTGGATGACAACCGCCATGACAGAAACTGGCCCAAAAGTAACCATCTACCTGCTGGAGCCAGGTAAAATAACGACATCATTGGCTTTCTCCAGCTGCTGGGATCATCAGCACTGAATAACTTACATGCGGGATCATGCTCAGAGAAACGTACTGCATGACCAAAGTGCTAAATGTCATAGCATGGCGCTTCCTTACCATGCAAGTGTTACTCTTCAAATGAGAAGTAACCGCTTGTTTGAAGCCAATTCATTCCAGCAGTACCTAAGGATCTTCCAGCAGTAAGTGTAGAGCTTGGATATTGAGATCTATATTTTTATGTTTTAAGCTGGGGGTGGACCTTAGATGATGAATTCTAATGAGTGTCTTTTTAGTTACGTCTGTAATTAGACGCTGAAATTTATTGATGACTATTAATAGACAGGGTCCAGTTTCAGATTCCAATTTCCTTTAAAATACTAATACTACTACTACTAATATGAATAATAATAATCCTCTCACTCCCAACTCTTCTGTACTTTGCTGCACGGTGAAACCGTCTGATAAGAATGATGATTAAGTTGTGCACATATCATTCATCACAGAACCTACTGTGGACAAACTGTATCTGCATGAATTACCAACCATTTCCCATTTAAGTCAAAATAGGAGCCTTGCTACTGTCAAGACACGAAGTTTGTGAAATGTGTAAAAAAAAAAATTATAATTTTGCCTGAAGAGGATTAATAGTAGTAATAATAATAATAATCCTTTCCCTTGACTGCTTCAGCCATTTTCAACATTTTGGATTTTATCTCCAGTGATATACATTATATTGGAATCACTATTAAACCCCTGGCAGTCACTGAAATCATGCACAATGAATCATCATTGGCAAAAACAAAACATGTGTCATCATAATCAGGCTAGTGTGTACCAAATAATGTTAGACACAAATATTTTTATAAAGATGTAGGACATTCATCATCATAGTTGAGTGGGGGGGGGGGGGGGGTGTTCAGGTGTTCTCCTCTATTTGCCCTGTTACCATGGTGCTCCAACCAAGGTTAGCCATTTTGTTTTTCACAATGTGTGTCTTTTTGCAGGCTTGCTTTGTCGCAGAGCACATTTACCTTGGTTGCACTCAGATACTCCAGGCCCACTACAGAGACAAACAACCAAAACTGATTTCCTTTTTCTGTTATTGTAATGACAAGAGTAATGTTGAGTGCCACTTGAGGTGATGCGTTCCTCTTGTCCTTAGCCTTGAAACAAGTGAATGAGTATTGCCAGGGACTGAGAAAATCTTTTTTTTCTGGAGCATTTCACACGTGGTGATGTCAGTAGATGAATTCTATGACAAATATTGCACATAGTGCCTCTGGGCTAGGCTGGCATAGCCAAACTAATACAATTCATGTTTGATTTCCAAAGGGGCTTTACCAGCTGACACTGCCCCCCCAAAAAAACCTCTGGACATAAATGAACACACCTACATCCAATCAGAGCTACGAAACATGTCATACTCTGAGTGCGCAAAAATTTTGACAGACTTCATTAAGAAAAAATCATAGCTAGTTACAACATCCAGCTCATATGGCTTGAAGTTCAACAAAGGACAGCAATAGCTCAGTTGGTAGACCGAGCGTCTTGTGACCGAAGGGTTAGTGATTCGAATCTGGCTTCCCAACCAGTCAAAAATCTGTATATTGCCATTGTGTCCTTCGGCAAGACACTTAACCCACCTTGCCTGTATGAATGAGGTGGTGGTCAGAGGGGCTGTAGGCACAGAATGGCAGCCACGCTTCCATCAGTTTGCCCCAGGGCAGATGTGGCTACACTAGTATCTTATGATGCGTTTACACATAATGACGACAAGTCACAAATGCCAAGTATACATTCTTGGCCACTGATCATGAATGTGATGATTTGAGGCAGAGGCATCGGGTGTCCTCAGGAACTGCGGCAACCTGTTACCACGCGTTCCGATTAATGGCACGTGTTGCTGGCGAATTATCAGGAACCATTATGCATGGTCAAGAATAATGTTCCGCGCTGTTGCGCGTTGTTCCGCACTGTTCCACGCTATTGTGCATAACAGCGCATCGTTACATTCTGTCATGCTGTGAATGAGGCAAATTGGCTCCATATACACACACACACACACACACCCATATTCATCCATCAGCTGCTGAACAATTCAGATCGCTCCAGTTTGCTCCTCAAAATCCACAGCAGAAGAACTTTGTGACTGCATGGTAAGTTGGGCACTGTGCCATGGAGTGGCGCAGACAGGAGGAGGAGACAGAGAGAGCCAGATGTGTGGCTCCACGCGGCTCTCGTCTTGCACGTTTTCCCAAACATCATGCACAGCAGCAGCAGCAAGTGGAATACCTGCAGGAGCGTGCTGAGGAGCACTGGAATGAAACTTTTAGCTGACTTGATGTCACTGTCCTGCAGCAATGAAACTGAATGCAGTGCAGCAGGGTTTAATTGTGCCCACGTCAGAGAAGAACGCTGTCATGCTCTATTAAGGATCACCACTAATCAAGACGGATCAACACGCTCAGTTCCGACCTCCGAGACATAAGGCGAAATGAGGGTGGTGCATGACATTCGTGGAACATTTTTTTGACACCCAAAAACATGCTCCACGAAAATCATGAATATCACACACCAACACGCACTATTAAGAAACCTATTCAGATGTGTTAAGTCACGTTAAGAATGTCAGGAATGGGCCAAGAATGATGCAAATATGACATTCATAACGTGTTCTGCCTATGTGTAAACGCACCATTACCACCACTAATATGTGACTGTCGAGTGAATGAATGTTGCAACTTGTAAAGCACTTTGGGTGTCTTGAAAAGTGCTCTATAAATCCAAGTCATTATTATTATTATACCACACAGACCTTTGCCCATGACATTATTTAGCATCAAACTCTTACCATTTGAATGTAAACTGCATCCACAACAATCCAAATTTTCTTGTAAAATCTTGAAGGTTAAGCAGCCTAGACTGTGGACTACTAAATAAAGCTAGCAACAACCACAGATGTCTGCCTCATCGTGGACCTCCAAGCCACATGGCAGCAATGTCTAGTTTGGTCACTTATTGGTTCCTCCATTAAAGTGACCAATGGAGACACAACAATAGCCTCTGTGGTTTCAGAGTGTGCCCCACTTTTATAGGGACCAGCAGGGCAAGCCTAGCAGCAGTAATGGAAACTGATAAATGGTCGTGATTAGTAGCCAGCGTCAGTGGGGGAAGGGATAGACAATTCTGAAAGAACAAATCAAATATAGTCAAGTCAAGTCTGGGAGCAAGCCCTGGCACTATGCTTCACTGCACATAACAAAATACAGAACCGCCAGAAAGACAACCCCCTCCATCAGCACCTCTTGAAAGTACAGCAACCATCTCTTGGCTGTAGTCAGGTGAAATGCCCCCCTTGCCCTTCTCCATCTGTTGGAGCCATGAACACTGAGGCACCTGAGTGCTGGATCACACCCAAAGAAATGTGCCACATGTACAAATTGTAGTAGCTGACATTACCTCACAATCAAGTGATACTCGTGATCTGAGCCTATGTACGTAACTGCTTGTTTGACACAAAGTCATTTCAGTGGTACTTAAGGATCCCTTTAAGAGACCTCGTAACAAAGACATCCTGCTTTAGATCACTGGTTAGCATTCAACTCTCACAAACACATAGTACAACAGGTAGCACCAGAACCCAAAGACTTAGACCTTCATTCTCCTGCAAATATGTCACCATCGCCAAATACCTCTGTCCAGCAGCCTCATGACTCCATAAGTTCTTCCCAGGTGCCTACACGATCTCAAAGGCCAAGGACCCAGTGGCACAAACGTCTCTAGTTCAACACATTCACAGCATACAGATCATACAGATACACTTCTGATGGCCAGGTCCAGGATATCTTTGCAAGCCTGGACCTTAGGACTGATCCAGGATAATCACAGATCCGGATTCCTTACTCAACTTCTCAAGCGCTCCAGTCAGGGCATCCATTGATTTCACAAAGATCACAACATCATCCATGAAATCAAGGTCAATAAATGTTTCTGGACCAATATAAATCCTGCCCCATATCAGACAAATGTCTGTGACTGGAAATCAACTTTGACTTTGGAAACTGGTGAGGATTACTTTGTTTAACAGTATGTGTTCTTACCATGGAAAATTCATGATAAGTCTCTTTTGAACACACCAATAAAGGCTCAACCTACCCAGACGAGAGAAGCATCAAACACCCCTAATAAATGTGAAGATGCTCACATGCTTTTTAGAGAAAACATAATTCTACTTTATCTGCTGTTTCATGTTAAGCCCATTCGAGCCATGTGAGATACCTTTAATCTCAAGACAGGGCTCCTTGTTTTATGATGAGCTGTGGGTCACACTCAAGTGGAAGAACTAAAGGAGCAGCAGTTTTCCCTCAATAAAAGCACAGAAGGCCCTCACTGAAGCTGTCAGGTCAAAATTTAAACGCATACTTGATTGCTTTTAAAGTGGGTGCCACTGATATCCTGCCACGATATTAAGTCTTCTGTGACGGGTGAAAAAAGGACTCACATGGGAAGCAATATTGGTGTAATTTCAAAGCAACAAGCTATGGTATTCTTTAAAAAAAAAAAAAAAAAAATTCCCACTCCAGCTGCCCTACAACTCTATCCCATAATGCATTATGTTGCTGTGCTGATGTCACATTGATTATGCTGATTGTAAACTGGCTTTGTTTGTCCCTCGCCCCCTCCTGTCAGTCACCCGTCTGCAGCGATGAGCCCAAGTCACAGTAAAAGCCATTGTTTCCATGTTTTCTGCATTTTCAGCTCGCGCTGTACATAAGTGCCGTCCCACTGGAGGCCAATTTGCCTTCTCAGTCCAGTATATTAATTGCTTTTTAATGTTTCCTTTCTCTCTTGGAAGTTGTGGCACACTAACAAATCAACAAGAATAAGGTTCTTTTTTTCGGTTGTTGGTCCAAAGCCAAGGTTTAAAACGTGCAGCCACTGAATAATCCATGCAGGATGCACTGGAATGAAGACTGCAGGATTGTGGCAGAAGAGCAGAAGGTTTTCTTTCTGCTTTCTCCCAAGTGTCTTTTCCTGTCACAGAATGTGGGCAAGTCAGGATGAGTTGATGGGATGCTCACAACTAAGCCAACTATCTTAGGGAAACATTGCAGCTTCATTACTTTTTGTGCCACTTTGTTCAAATTTTTACTTTTAAGCACTCCGCAAAGGGAAGTGGCTGTTTTTTCCACAAACCCATGCACAAAGAAGCCATGCCTTACTCTGCTGCATGCCTCTCAGCCTGTATTCCATCATTTTGGGAGCTACACTTATTGTAAAATTTTCTTTTTCCTTTTCTACAGATGTCAAAACTTGAGAAACAAGAAGGGAAATGCTGTTGGCCTGGTAGTAACACCCAAAGTGTCCCACGACTATACAGTAAGACAGGAAGCACCAGGACCCTAAAGACTTGGACTTTTATTCTACTGCAAAGGTATGGGCATTGCCAAACACCTCATGATTCCATAAGCACTTCCCAGGTGTCTCCTGATTTCAGATCTAATGTATACAGTAGTTACTGAACTGAGATTGTGCAAGTACTTGTAGCAACTCTTCAAAGTAATGGTGCTGCTCTGGATTTCATAAACACAGCAGCAGACACATCTATATTATAAGAGCCAAGTAGCCTCTGTGTGTGCTTATGCATGCGTGCGTATGGCTTCAATCATGCAAAAACAATGCCCATTGTGCTGCAATGGATGATGTGAGTTTGGGGTTTTAAATGTTGTTATTGTGGTTCATGTTAGTTTAACAGTGTTGTTAGTGGTATTGATTTATTGTGTTTTTGTAGTTCAACTGGTTTAGTCAGTTTAATTAGTTAGTTAGTTTAGTTAGTTGCTGGTACCATAAGTGAGAAGTGTATTGTGTTTGATGTCTTCCACATTTCTGTTTCTGTCTAAAATTAGAAGCACCCGCTTGCGGCAGAATGCAGAAAAGACAAAAAGCTGTGCGTGCATGCAACTTCAATCACAGAGAAACTGAGGGCAGCTAACATTTATCATTTGGTATGTTTATGTATTTTGGGTCAAAACAGAACATTGATAGGACTAATATTTTTGGAGGAGCTATGGCTATTAGGGAACATTGCTAACTACATTCTGGACTCACACGCCATTCCACTAGGGGACGGTAAATCATGTTTATAAGTTCAACATTAAAAATACATGGATGACACAAGAAAGTGAAAACACTTATTTCCATTGTGGTCCATTTAAAAATCAACAACAAAATAGAGGTAATAATAAAATAATAATAATAATAATAATAATAATAGTGTGTATAACAAGAACCTAAACAATTTATAAATACATTAAGACCGTAAATTAACAGTAGATATTACATAATTAACAGGAAATAAAAGGGTTGAGATCTTCTAAAAACTGTTGAGGTCTAAGGTCTGTTATAAAAACATTCTGGACTCACTCGCCATTCCAACTCGTTATAGAAATTTTGCATAATTTATTACCACCCATGAAAAATGTCAGCTATCTGTTTTGTAATCACTACCCAAAACTACCACAAAAGACTCCAAGCTGTCATTGATGTTAAAGGGGGCAATACACAGTATTAAGAACAGGGGTATGTAAACTTTGGATCAGGGTCATTGGGGTAGTTCTCTTGTCATTTTGATTTAAAAAGAGGAAACACAGTTGTTTGACAATAAATGGCTTCACCCAACCACTAACCATGAGTGAAAAAAAACAGTTTTTGTGTTGTCATTCATATTCTCTGAAAAAATGGCCAAAAAAGCAAACATTCTGCCAGGATATGTAAACTTTTGAGCACAACTGTATATTGTATTGAGGACAGGTCTGAACTGCAGGCAGGCAAGTACAGTATCCATACTAGCTTTTTTTCTACAAACATGCCTTTGCAATATGTGCAGAATTTAGTTTAGCATTGTATTGTTGAAAAATTCATGGACACCCTGAAAAAGATCTGCATCAATGCTGCATCACAGAAGTATAAATTACCTTTGACAAAGGCACTGACACGATACCACAGCATGACAAACCCTGCCATATGGACTTGTTGGTAATTACAGTCTGGATGGCTCTTTTTGTCTTTCGTCTCGATCACACGAGGCCCATTTCTTCTGAAAAACATCTGGAATACTGATTCATCAGATCACAATACTTATTTCCACTGTATGGTGTTCCAACCTAGACGTGTCTGAGGTCAGAGAAATCAAGCACAACTTCGGTTAACATAACACTTCTTGTTTGCACAGTAAAGTTTTAAGTGGCATCTGTGAATGTAACTCCACATTGTAGTGCTTGAAAAAGAATTACCAAAGCAATCCCATGCCCATGTTGTTATATCAGCTATTGATGACTGACAGTTTGTGATGCAACCACGTATACATACACTTGCATACATACATATGCATGTACACACGCATGCACACACACACGAAATATATGTATGGATTTACTGGTCAACCTGCAGCAGAAAAGTGAAGCTGCAAACCTACAACTCGCCTCTGTCTGTAACATGATGCTTGCTCACAATTTACAAGGAAAATGTTATTCAGACATACTTCAAATTTTGCAGTAACTGCATGAGTCTGTCTATTTTTGGTTATCCTAAGAAATTACATGCAGTATGTCTGGAAAGTGCAAGTCGGTCTATGTTTGAATGCACATGCGTAATCAGTAACATTGCAACATTACGGTGTGCGAGAGGGTCATCAGTGAGCGTTTGGAGCTTGAGTTACAGAGCCAGCATCTGCCATCCGGCCATCAGGCCCTCATATCCATCACTGGCCAATGGTGTGGTGCAGCCCGGCGTTTGTAAAAACACCCAGAGGAAATGGAGTCTCTGGGCCAGACAAGAATAAAATTAGCTTGATGACTAAGTTCCTCCTCAGGTCCCAATGGGAATAGATCTCTGCCATTTGTTTTCATTACTTCCCTCGGCTGTAGAACGAAGGGCGACAAATGCGCGACTGTTTGTGTGCACGTATGTTTGGTGTGGAGGCTGCATGTGTATGTCACCGGGTGCCTGCTCCCAGCTATTGCACTGCGAAAAACAGCATTTTGTCATTTCCAATATCGGTTTTAATCAAACATATTCACTCGTAAATGCAGCACTTTCATTCCAAACATCCTTCGGTGTATATCTGCGTTTAGTTTGTGGAGGTGACATTATTGTTTGGAATTGTTCCACCTTCCCTCGTGGAATACAGTATTGGCTGTGGCCACTTTATTGCATTTGCCTCAGAATTTCTAATAAACAGGCAAAGGTTATAAAAATTGATTTGCTCACAAATGTGTTTTCATTTATTCCCAAAGCTATGACCTAAGTTTTCCCTGAACAAAATGTGTTATCGTCTTATTTTGTTGTTGTTGAGGTGAATGCCACAGAATAAAAAGATCCTTTTTTTTCCACATAGCTCTCCACAACCACAAAATGTGGACTCACATCATCACTTATCTTCTAAAAAGCTTCAAACTGCATAGACATTTTTGCTTTTGTTACTAACAAGCACTGGACTAAATGAAGTAAGTTCTATTAATTAAATGAGCATAGAAAATACAGAACGTGTAAAGCCCCATTCAAGGATATGCATCCCAGTAGGCCACTGTCTGTATCTTGGAAAACCAGGATGATGTTCATGATGATATTCTGGTATTGTCCCATTATTGTGCTGTAGTCTCGGTGACAAGATTTTCAAGATGTTCAAAAATTCCTTTCTTCCATCGCACACTGGGGCATCCATTAGTATTCTCTTGTATGTCTGTGGAGCGCATACATTTGCTGTGAATTCATCAGGAGATTTTCAAGAAGGGCCAAGGTTGCACTAAAGTTATACAGCAGGTGTGCTACAGTTGCTTTTGCACGTCACATGGTACAGATCTGGTGAGTCTCTTCATCAAACTGCATGTTAGATTACATTTACGGGCAATGAAACATGCTCATATTCCCATATTTGTGTGATATCCCAGTAAAAGTTAATATTTTGTGCATATTCTTGTTAATTTCCACACGCATGCTTCACATTTATCAGTCAGAAATGCGTGTTAGGGACAGTGTTGGAAAAACAATAATAATAAGTATAAAATGAGCTTCTACTTTAATTTCACTTACATCAGTGGTGTCCAAAGTATTCCAGAAAGGGCCAAGAAGGTGCAAGTTGTTTTTGCAGCCACTGACTCCATCACCAGGTGATTTCAATGATGAACAAATCCCATTTGCTCAAAGTGATGTTAATCAGTGAAATCACCTGCTAGTTACGCTGCTACGCTAGTTACCGGCTTTGATTAACCTTGTTGGCTAGCAAGGTACTGTTGGCTTATCAATAGCTAATTTAACAGTAGCTCATCTAGCTATAGTTAGCTTATTTTCGTGATTTACATTTTTATTATACATGGTGTAGATTTTTAATGATTCTTCAGTTTATGGGTTCTTTAATAGATATCAACATATAGTATCTAAGTTTTGGGTTTCCATTAGATAGCATATAGAATGTGTATTTTGTCTTCCTATAGTAAGTTAGCAGGGTGAACTTTAGATAGATACCTAAAACATATTACATCATAGGTTCTGTTTCTATAATATTATATATTCTATATTATATTATATTATATTTATATTAGCTTAGCCTACAAGCTATCATTTAATTTTACTACTAGTCTACAGACTAGGTATATGTATACTACAATCTTCTCCTGTATTAATATTTAGGTTTTTAGAAGCTAACTCCTAGAATATTATGTAGTACTATATTTCTTGTATATGTTGTTTATTACCCTTATTGTGTAAATTATAAATAAATTATCACTTTATATACATGATGTCCAATTTCTTGAGCCACTTGGGTGGGTAGGGAGAGTTCCCATGGGATAAAAAAGCTTTTCAACCTACCATTCCTGATTCTCAAGACCAGGCACCTAAGTGGCTCTACACTATTCTACTCTTCTATTCTACTCTTCTTTTTTTAG
Source organism: Thalassophryne amazonica (assembly GCF_902500255.1). Lineage (NCBI taxonomy): Eukaryota > Metazoa > Chordata > Actinopteri > Batrachoidiformes > Batrachoididae > Thalassophryne > Thalassophryne amazonica. The sequence goes on from NC_047119.1 coordinate 27,839,087, forward strand.
ATATTTAGATATGCCTTAGTATATGTGTAGGGGTGGTGGCACAGTGGTTAATGCACTTGGTTTCAGTGCAGAAGGTTCCAGGTTCGAATCCCACCCCTACCACATTCCATGTAAGGTGGAGTTGTATCAGGAAGGGCATCCGGCGTAAAATTTGTGCCAATTCAACATGCAGATCCCGAGTACAAAACAAGGGAGCAGCCAAAGGGACTTTACTAGATATGCCTTACTACACACTAGAATTGGAATGTATTATAGAAGACATACCTCACTGAATTTTCATGGGACATGTACAGATTCAGCTGAAAAATACAGAAGAATCCTTCCATTTTCTGCTTACTCCAATTAAGGATCGGTTTTGGTGGGGGCACTGGAGCCTATCCCAGCAGTCATAGGGTGTAAGGCGGGTTACACCCTGGATAGAACGCCAGTCTATCGCATGGCATACAGAAGTATATGCACACGTTTTTGTGCATTATTTTTTCATATGTTTTGCTTCAAATTTTTTGTTAGAATAGGTTTTGGCAGTCGTGATCATCACATACGTGATTATAGTTTGTGACCTTCTGGAAAGCATATCCATGAAAATGAGAGCAGAACTTAGGTGAGCAAATTTGTTTGCATGTAATATAAAGTTAAAGGTTTCTTAATGTACACTTTTACTTCAAGGTGACTTATGTGTTGCAATTAAAACATATATATATATATATATATATATATATATATATGCTGTTCATGTGGTTATAGAAGCTGATTATATCTTAAATTAGCAAGAATTATTCTACTTGTACATGACATCTCATGTATAAATGAATTGATACTTTACAAGGAATGGAAAAAAATTAATAGTCTTTGAGGATTTAGTATATTCAGGAGGGACTTGAGGTAGAGCCACTGCTTCTTTGCGTTGACAGGAGCCAGTTGAGGTGGCTCGGATATGTGGTGAGGATGCTTCCTAGTCCTCTCCTCTCAACTGGGAGGAGACCCCGGGGAAGACATGGGGCAAGATGGAGGGATTATATTTCCCAGCTGGTTTGGCAACATCTCAGGATGCTCCAGGAAGAGTTAGAGGACTTGGCCAAGGATAGGGAAGTGTGGGATGAGCTGCTTGGTCCACTTCCACTGCAGCCCATACCCAGATACACAGCAGAAAATGAATGAATGAATCTGAGTTTTAGCACATTATTTTAAAATTACAAAAATTCTAATTTGCTGGATTTTTGTTAGTGTTGATGTTGATATTACTTAAGTTTGATATTGTAATTTTGAGGCTGAAAAACACAGTAGTAGCATGGTTATTTTATTATAGCATTCAGCTGGCTTTGTTTTGGTTTGATGATGTTTATGCTCTGATGCAGCCCCCCAAATTGGGATTTGGGTAAATGGAATATGTAGTATTTTGGCTTTCCAAATTTAAAGGTAGGAGTTTTATAATTAATGTATACCAAATATTTGATAAGGATAAGAAAAAGAGCTGAATTAATGCTGGGGGGGGGGGGGGGGGGGGGAATAAATTACAATAAGTAATCTTCTGTTCAGTAAAGTGGGAGGTCCTTACAGCGTCTTGGCAAAACCTGAGCATGCTCAAATAAGAACTAATCTGAAATACACTTATTTAAGATGTCCATTTCAAATTTGGTGAAAATCGGATACATTTTGTTCAAGTTATCTGATGTTCAAGAAAGTGTGACTAACACACACGAATGTTGTGCAGTTCTAGATCTCCCTTCTGGCCTTACAGTCAGCGGGGGATTTAAAAATAATAATAAAAAATTGGACAATATAACCCCTTTAAATTTAATTATTAATTTTATTTAATTTTAATTACATGAAAATTCAGTAAGGTATATCTTATATATTATATTCCAATTCTAAGGTGGAACTATGCCAGTATACAAAGGTACGAGGTCTCTTAGATAATAAACCGACCCTTTTTTTTTTTTTTAACTATATGGATTTGAATGACATGCGATTACACCAATCATGCTTGAACCCTCGTGCGCATGCGTGAGTTTTTTCACGCGTGTCGGTGACGTCATTTCCCTGTGGGCAGGCCTTGAGTGAGATGTGGTCCCGCCCTCTCGGCTGAATTCCTTTGTTTCACACGCTGCTCGAGACGGTGCGCGTTGCTTTATCAAAAATTTTTCTGGACCTGTGAGGAATATCCGAGTGGACACTATTCGAGAAATTAAGCTGGTTTTCTGTGAAAAGTTTAACGGCTGATGAGAGATTATGGGGTGTTTCTGTCGGTGTAAGGACTTCCCACGGAGCGGGACGTCCTGCAGCGCTTCCAGGCGCCGTCGTCGGCCTGTTTCGATCTGAAAACATCCTAATTTAAGGCTTAATTCACCCAGGACATCGTGAGAGAACAGAGAAGATTCAGAAGAGGCCGGCATGAGGAATTTATGCGGACATTCCACTGTTTAAGGACATTTTTTTAATGAAAGACGTACGCGCAAATTCGCCGAGTCGTTTCCGTGACGACTCTGCAAATCTGTGTGCGCCGCGACAGGAAAAACACCTCCGTGTTGAAAACCATTTGTAGAATTCAGGCGGCTTTTAATGGCTTTCAACAAGTGAGTAACTGAGAAATTGTTTAACAGCTTGGGCATGTTCCAACTTGCCCATTAAGATTTCCAACGGAGGTGTTTTTCCTGCCGCGACCCCCCGCGGTCGGGTCCAGCCCGACATGCGACTCTGCCCGCACGTTCTTTCATTACAAAATGACCGTTAACAATGGAATGTCCGAATAAACTCCTCATGCCGACTTCTTCTGAAAGTTCTCTGTTCTCTGACGACTTACTGCGTCAACAGAGCCTGAAATGTGGAAGTTTTCAACTTGAAACGGCGAGACGCTGCCGCCTCAAAGCGCAGATCGCCGTCAGGCGCCGTGGACCGTCCTTAAAGCGACACTACCAGACCAAAATCTCTCATCAGCCGTTAAAATTTTTACCGAAAACCAGCTGAATTTATTGAATGGTGTCCACTCAGTTGTGCCTTACAGTTTTGAAAAAAATTTTATCAAACAAAGCAACAGTCTCTGAGCCATTCCTAAACAATGAAAAAAATCGACGAGCGGGTGGACGACTCCTCACTCAAAGACTGCCCACAGGCGAATGACGTAACCGACAGGCGTGAAAAAACTCTCGCATGCCCACGAGGGTTCAAGCATGTCTGATGTAATCACACGTGATTCAAATCCATATGGTTTTTGAAAAAAATAATAAGGTTGGATACTTTTCTAATAGACCTCGTATATCTAAATATCTAAAAAGGAAGAGTAATATAGGAGAGTAGAAAAAAGCCACTTCGGTGCCTGGTCTTGAGAACCAGGGATGGTAGGTTAAAAAGCTTTTTTTATCCCATGGGAACTCTTCCTACCCACCCAAGCAGCTCAAGAAAAAGGTATATATAATATAATAAATAATAAGACATAAGAAGGATAAGACATCACCGGAGAAGATTGACATCAAACACAAAGGAAGCAACTATTTTGTAAGCTACGATGAACGTTGCTAAGGCCGTGATATAACATGATATAACAAATGTCTGTTATATCACATATCCATTAAAACATTCATTAACAGTGCTTGTACTTCATAAGCAAAGAGTATGAACTGCACAGAAAGCCAACATATTTTTAAAAACACTTTTCAGTGAGAAACTACTACGCTGCTCCAATGAGTTTCACCTACAGATGTAGAGTTTTGCTCTCACACACCAACATGCACACACCTCTCAGATTAGTTCCAGCTTTTACCCAGGGTGCCTGTTAGGGATGAAGTGAAGACATCTTGTACTTCTTTAAAGCATGTAGCATTAACACCTTTGCCCCCTGTGTAAACCCTGAGTAGTGACCCACAGCGGAGAGCGAGAAGCCCTCAGTTCTTTGGGATGCAACAGAGCGGCGTGTAAATTTACTGCAACACTTTTCAGTCAGACCTCCAAAGGAAGGAAAGGTTCAGGAAGGAGAAAATGAAAGCATGTACATCAGCGTATTTTGGGAATGGGATGGAGAGACAGGCCGTGAACCAGAGGTGTGAACAGGGAGATCCGCTCACACATTTCCTCTCATTTTTCACGTTGAGACTTTTTGGGCAATCTGTGTTCATAGGGGTTTGTTTCTGTAAGCAGATAAAATACTGTAAATCCACATGTTCATATTTAGACATTTTCTGTTTCAACACTGACAATTAATAACGCTCAGATACTGAGGCGAACTGCAAGCACACGTACACACGCACACACACACAACACACACACTAACACGGTTTCACGGCAGGTCGTGATTCAGCAGCACGAAATATACATTAATCTATTGGTTTGTGATATTGTGACAAAAAGCACCTCATTTTCATCACTGCAACATGAATTCATTCTAATTCATTCCGTGATGGCTGCTCAAAATTAAAAGTGAAGGGGGGGTTTGGGTGGAGTCGGGGGTGGTTATGGCTAGGGTTGGGGGAAGGAGTAGGGTTAGTAAAAGTGAGTTTAAAAACCCTGTCACGAAAATTTTACTCATCTTGTGACGGGTGCACAAAAAAAAAACGTGAGACTGGACTGCACACACACACACACACACACACACTAGTGCAATTTAATACCGTTTCACACTGAATGGCAAAACCTCTCCAGCATCTTTTTTTTTCTTTATTTTTTTTCAGTCTAAACAGCTATTTGTTGCACCATGACAATTTTTACCTCCACCAAGGAGGTTATGTTTTCGGTCACGTCCATTTGTTTGTTGGTTGGTTTGTTAGCAAGGTTACTCAAAAAAATCCTCAACGGATTTCAATGAAATGTTTACCAGGGGTGTGTATCTTGGCCTAACTTAGAAGTCATTAAATTTTAGTGATGATCCGGAACACGATCCGGATCCAGTAATTTTTTTAATGATTCTTTATCACTGCAGGATAGGACCAATTTCAACATTTTTGCATCTAACTTCATGAAGACGGATCACAAAGGTTGAACAAAAATTAAGTTACGACACAACAATAATTTAGCATTTGTTTCTCCTCATTGAATAAACTTATTAGAAAACAAAAAAGTTCATGCAGTTTCATTTTATACACTCAACAAAAATATAAACAGAGGTGTGCACAGGTGTGCCTTAGACTGTCCACAATTTTATTGTGGACAGTCTAAGGCACACCTGTGCACTAATCATGGTGTCTAATCAGCATCTTGATATGGCACACCTGTGAGGTGGGATGGATTATCTCAGCAAAGTGCTCACTATCACAGATTTAGACTGGTTTGTGAACAATATTTGAGGGAAATGGTGATATTGTGTATGTGGAAAAAGTTTTAGATCTTTGAGTTCATCTCATACAAAATGGGAGCAAGTGTTGCGTTTATATTTTTGTTCAGTGTAAATACATTTGCTGAAGATCTAAGAGTTTAAACCTCTGGGGCCAACGCTATTGTATACGACGGGTGAGATCAAGCTTTACTAAATTATAAATAACTTTTTAATGATATGAGTTAGAAACTTACTTTTTTTTGCTGAAAAGTTAACTCCGGACTTTCAAGCCACCGTCCACCATCTTTGTATTCCTCATAGAAGCTGTGTGATGACGTGAGCAATGTGAGTATCCAATCGGAATTGGTTCACCGTCACATGGTTTTCCAAAATCCAATCGTAGGGCAGATTCACCTCACGTGACACACCAAAGATTGTTTTTAGGAGTGATGTGTTACGAGTTTATTATAGTGTGCTGTGTGTTTTGAATAAATGTGTGTGGAAAATAATTTTCCGTCTTACTTTTTTTCTTTCTTATTTCTGATTGTAAACCTTTACTACACTTAGAAAACACAACTATAGCATATATATTTTGAAAGTACAGGTTGTCCTGAAAAAAAGAGACATAAATCTTGATTGTAGGATGCAGGGAGAGCTGTTAACAGCAATAATAAAACATTTATGCCAGGCGAGTGAACCATCCAAAAAATCCCCTCAGATCCCAGTGGGTTAACCACTGAATCTGAAACATGACAGTAGATGTGTGAAACAATGTGGAATAAGTCTCTTTTCAAAGGGTATTCCATATGACGTCAGTGACCCTATGGCCTTGGCGGAGGTTTGCGCTCTCCGAGTGGTTCTAGTTGAATATGGCATACTGTGTCTGTTGCCATGACTAAACAAAAGCTGAGTAACCAATCCATCAATCACCTCTGCTGTTTAATCTACTCTTACAGAGAAAGGCTTTAAAATATAAACCGTCCCAGAAGTGACAACGTAAAGAAACAAGATGCAATGCTTTCCTCCAGGGGCTTTATTGTGCTTTTACTGACTTTACATTTGGATCGCATGGTCATGTCAGTTTTGCCCCAAATACTGGGCCACTCCATCTTAATGGGTTCATACTTATTCATGTTCCAGTAAAAATATTACTTACCTTGTTTCATGCCAACAGCCCCCTTTTCCTCATCACATATGATGCTATATTTAATTCAATACATTTTTTGGGGGGGGGGGGGGGCGTTCAGTAAACAAGTCTGTTCTGATGTCTTGATTGACTGCAGTATAGGCTGTGTCTCAATTCAGGGGCTGCATCCTTTGAAGGCTCTGTTGTTCAAAGATCTGGCCTTCTGAGACCGCATAGACCAACTGTTCTGAAATGAGATAGTCTAGCCCATGGGCATTCAACTAATTCCAGAATTAGCCCTTTCTGGAATTAGTTGACTAGTCTAGCCCATGGAGCGTTTTCTGATCGTGTCTTTAGCTTATATCACCCCTGTACCCTGTCGCTTAACAACCTTGACAGCTGCATGTGGCAACCTACACTGAAAAAAGTGAAACACAGTGCACTTCATTCAAAGTACTTATTTACATTGGTCTAATGGAAAATTGTGGTTTCCAGTTTAAATCTGCTGGAATCACTTTACAAAATCATTAAATATACATTGTGAGAAACTAAAAAAAATTAGCTGTAACAAATTACATCAATTTTTTAAAGTTGATCCAAAGTAGCACTTTTTTCAGTGTAGCACAGTGGGTGTAACCTATAATTTAGTAATAATTTTTCAATATTCATTTATACTAGTGCAGTGCCCGTAGGAAGTGTGTATTCCTATAGAAAAGTGGGAGCTCTATTGCCGATCTTTGTCGAAGCTGCCGCGCGAGACTGTTCTGCTTTGTCATAACAAAGCAATAGGCGTCTGTGTGTCTGAGGCTCGCATATCTCTCAGACTGTTTGTGTATTATTTATTTCTTTAATTTATTTCTTCCGTCTTTCCCCCGTGACTGCATTAGAGATAGGCATCTGTTTAAGGCAGAGACTGACTCATCTTTGTCAACAATCTTTGCTGAAGCTGGCGCGTCAGATTGTTTTGCCTTGTGCCAATAATGATGATGACTTCAAAGTTAAGGTTTTGAAAATTAATCCCAAAAAAATTTCATAATAAATGATGCACCTCATCGTGCCATGTGCAAGCCACATCCAAAAGCTAGATTACAGTCGCAAATAGCCAGCAAAACTCCTAAAAGTCAATTTGCAACTGTAAAATCCGGCATTAATGTCCACAAATCATCGGGCACAAGGGGGTTATTCCCATACTAATCCAATTCCAATGTTTGCACGGTTTATTTTTCTGTAAGTAATTCGGTCGGCGAATCGTTGTGAAAGGGTGTGGTCGGCTCATCAAAGTTTACCGGCGTTGTAGCAGAATGTTCATGTCAAACTGGAAATTCTGTGAGCAGACCCACAGATTTCTCCATCTCGTCAGCTGCATTGAGATAAATCCACAGTAAATTCATCAATCAATCCAGTTAAATCCATTAAATCCACACAATTCGACATCGTCCTCGCTGCACTATTTTCTGTCGTTCTCAGGTGACAGCACAATTATTAACATCTGCATAGCAGCGCGCGAAGCCCACAGAGGATGTGGTCCACAGGGCATGGACTAATACATTAAATGTGAAGCGGTTTTGATATTTTGCCACCGTTTACGCAATATTTTATGGTCTGAAATCTAACAAGATTAACCAATCAGATTTGTGGAAAAAATGTAACTGGGTTAGAATTGTACATATGGAGCTGGAAACTGTCCTTTTATATTTTTTAATTTACAAACCTGTCTTTAAAATAAAAATAAATAAATAAAAATGCACAATGGCTCTTGGGATTGCTTGGGCCACGAAGGATACATCTTTTTTATCTTTCGTTTTCAGGGGAAAGAAGGTTGCATCCGTCTGCGTTCATTCTAAGGAGGGCTCGAAGTGAGACAGCCTAGTCACGCCACTATGACACACGTGGTCAACAAATGCAGCCTTTGAAGGATGCATCCCATGAATTGAGACACAGCCACACTCAATAATTGCTGTTCTCCAAGTAGTGTCACCACAATATTTCTGTATGATGCCATTTCAATTTAACATTTATTATGATACAAGAGTAAATCACTACTGTTTTTAGGCAAATATGGATATTTTGTGGTTTTAAAGAAAGAGATTTCTGAAACAAAAACTCTATCACAGGTGTTGAAGAAAAATGAGCTACAACTGTGCCTGGTCTCCCCTGCTGAGCATAACATAATGCATTTAAATCTGCATTTATAGGGAGATTGAAAAACAGATTACAAAAGAATTACAGGACTTCCCAGAACCATTGTTGGCTGAAAGGAGGAAGTGATTTTCTCTAATGTATCTCTGTGTTGTGTCCTTGTCCTCCCACGACTGGTCTGCACACCAACAGTTAGGGGTCCTGGAACGCCGGTCCTGGAAAGCCGGCCCCGGCCCGCGTGCATGTGTGTGCACGTTGCCAAATACAAGGAAGTCGAATAAAGGGAAGAAAAGCACCATTTCCCCAGCTAAATGTGCCCCTGGGATGTGTAAGGGAGGGAGAGTGTATGAAGGAGAGAGGCTATGAACCGAAGATACTCCTGCAGGGCTCCAGATTTACAACTACCGAGCCCTAAAAGCGCTGCCATGCTTATTTCGACAGCCAGTTAAAACAGATTGCAGCCGTGTTTCAATCACCCACATCCTCTCCTTGTTCATCCGCTCAGACCGGGCTTTTGGCTGCCGTATTAATTTCTCTCTCGATTACTCCTGAATAAATGCTTTCCTCTACTGAGACAATCTTCATCCACTGGAAAGTCCCCACATACACTTACCCCAACCTCAACCCCGAGCACTATTTCTCTCTTTCCCTGTATCTGTTGCTCTCTCTCTCACTCTCACTGCAAAAACTGATATCTAAGAAAGTTTAAAAAAAAAGACTTGTTTAAAGAAAATTTGACTTAATTTTTGTCTAAACTGAAAAATAATCTTGGCCTATGTCTTATTTTGGGAAAATATAGCTCACTTTTTCTTAATAGGTTTTTCCAGCTAATATCAAACTGTATTTAACCCGTAACAAGGAAAGGCAATGGATTTCAAATCATCCAAGCAAAGGAACAAGATTGTTTTCTTTAAGACAGAAGCTAATCTTAAAATTAAGAATTATAGTTTGAAGGCACATTTTGATTATTCAGTGCCTAGACATTTTGCTAGTTTTGAGAATTCTAACGAAGTAATTTTTTCTGACCCCACTGGCAGATTTTTTGTTTAATACAAGACAATTTGGCTAGATTTCAGATTGTCTTATTTTACGAGGCACAGTTTTTGCAGTGCTCTTTCTCTCTCTCTCTCTCTCTCTCTCTCTCTCTCTCTCTCTCTTTCTCTCTCCTTCCCAATTTTACACCACAGAATCTGGGATTTACATTATAAAAACATCTTCTTGTTTTTATTGTTGTTATTCATTAATTAGATTTAACCATAGTGCTGAAAAATTTTATGACAACAGTTCCTCAGTATGAAAGGAAGGAAGTCACTTTTTAAAAAATGAATCTCCATTAGAGCTTTGTGATGTCAAACAATGTATGGGGCGATACATATTCTGACCTGAATATGACTCGGAAATGTTTCAGTTTCCTTCTTTAACATCACATGAGAAGCTTTACCTCTTTCGTCAGCATTCATGCCTTTTGACATCACAAAGGTCTTGCAGGGGGCTCAAACTGCTCAACCTTGGGTCACATTGCCTCCACAGTTTCACCTCATGTGAATATTGGAAAACATGTTATTGAGAATCTTTGTGATGTCATAAGGTGAGAATGCTTAAGAAAGAAGAGACTCTTGCAATGTTAAAGGCTCCTGCAATGTTAAAGAAATTAATGTAAGAAATAAAAGTTCAATTTTTGAGTCAGATTCAGATCATCAAAATGTTCTCAACTACTCTTTTTTTCTCTCTTTTTTTTTTTTTACCTTGACGATCTTTCTTAGTTATATAGTGCAAAAGCATGATCAACTCATTTTTCACTATTTACATGAAAATGGTGCTGTTTTTGATTATATTAATTGGTTGTGGGTGTGTTTTGGCTGTAAAATTAAATAAATAAATAAATAAAGTATCATTTCTCATCCCTTTTAAGAGCTGGAGTGTGCCAGTAACCTGAGAAAATGGACTCAAGTGGGACAGGTTTTCTGGTGAGTTAATACATCAGAGCATGCCAGGAGACAATGGCCACCAAAACTCCCTGAGGTGAAGCAGTCAGGTCAAGTTTTGTATTTTCCCATTAGTGTTTACTTTTATGTTGCTTAATCACGTTTTCTGATCAGTTTGTTGCTATACAAGCAGAGTATACGGGCATTGTGAGGCCACTTTTGTAAGACACATCTGAATATTGCACCATTTAAACATCTGCACTGCAGAGGAGCAACAATTTGTCATAGTTGGATCTGGTTCCAGATCCACATCCAGTTTTGCCTGTAGCCAGTAAGTCATGAAATACACATGCCCTCTTTTTTATGTTGTTTCTATTTTGAAATATTGATAAGAATTTCTGAAATATGTTCATCTCACAATATAAAAAAAGAATCCTAAATCCAGATCTGGATTTGACAAAAATGTAAAATTCAAAGTCTTGAACCTACAACATTTTCTTGACAGTTCATCCAGTGTTTCTGTCCATAGATGGGCACAAACACAAAAACTTTCAGTGCAAAACAACCAGTTCCATATTCAGTGAAACTCTTGAGCGAAGGAGCTGTGCATGAGCGAGTGCACATGAAATGAATGGATGAGCGCTTCCCTTTGGTATCTCTCCTTGATTGCAAGTTGTGGTGGAAACATTTGGTAATGTGATATCCTGTTGGATTTGGGTTTTGGTGAGAGGGAACGCGGTGACATCGGGCGGAGGATAGTTGGAGGCAGGTATGGAGTCACACCATGGTCTTTCTCATGTTGCAGATTAGAAGCAGATGTCTGTGGGATTACACCGTCAGTGTCATCACTCACGCCGCAGTCCCGCCTCCACAAACTCGTTGTGCATACACCCCGGGGGGAGGAACGTGGGCTGCGGGGTGGTTAGTAAAATTTCACAGTCCTCTCAACCATCCAAATAGCTTCAGGCTGAGGAATCAGCCCATTTCATACTTTTAAATCAGACTGCACTGTGTACAGCTTTTTGTGCAAAAGCATGACATGTGCACGTAGGATTCCTGAACAAAATGTTCTGCCAACAAAATTCATAAGCTACTATTAGATTTCTGAATGTTTTGTACTGGTCGACTGAGTTAACTGCAGCTCTGACATAACATGCTATTGATACAGCTTGCTAACTCGGTTGAAATGAGTGGTCATTTGGTTTACGATCAGCCTGTGGTGGGCACAGTTCAGCTAATTAGCTAACAGCTTTGCTAATTATAGCATCTTTCAGGGACCCATGATCCTTTGTGCGCATCTGGGAGGGGCTTCCGGTTCAACTCACCTGTTGTAAACAATGAATATGGCGTCACTGCTTGTCACAAACAAGGGGGGAAAAAATGAAAACTAGCATGAAATGCAGTCACTGAAAGCAATCAAATGTAAGTTCCTGTCTATATAATTTTTTTTTAGACAAATCCCACAACTAAACACACCCAGATTACGTGCCATTGATATTCCTGTTCCAAAACCTCCCTATTTCCCAATAACTGTGAGGAAACAATGAATGTCTGTGCAACGCCATGTTACACATGGGACCGGAACCCCCACCCCCATATGCGCAAAGGATCATGGAACCCTGAAGTCGAGAATTAAAGCTAAATTTATTGTCCACACATTAGCTTTTCAGCTAACTTGCTAACTTCAAGTCAGTTAGTTTTTAGAAGAAGAAGAAGAAGAAATTTTAACAAGCAAAAACTTTTGTAAGCCTGAAAATTTGTTCTTGCTGGAACTTGAAATCCAAAACTTTCAAATCCATGAAACTTGGAATCCAAAATGTGAAATTGTCATATTGTGTGAAGGCAGCAAGCATTACCTCGAGGAGAGGAAGAAGCACATCAGTTCGGCTTATAAAGTGCCAAATCACAACAAAAGCCGTCTCAAGGCGCCTCACACACAACAGTTCAACATAAAAATTCAAATAAATAATTAAAAAATTCATATACATCATTAAAAACAGAAGTAAAAGAATAAAACCATGTGAATGTCTATTTCTTATTCTTTTAATAATTTTTGTGCTGTGAGTAAACTATCTTGATTGGGAATTACTGTTTAATTGAATTTGTTCATTCAATTGTTTACGGACCTGTTTAGGAACCATCATGTTTATGCTTCAGCATATTAAAATTTAGGCTCCTTGAGTTTACTTTTGAGGATTTTAGAGCCCAAAAAAAAGCCTACGTTCATATAATAAAAGTTAGCAGTAAGCAGTAGCTCTAGCTACAGATTTTAGCCATTTATTGATTTAACATTATCACAGTTAACTTTTCAGTTAGCAGATTAGCGGATTAGCTTTGCCCACCAGTGCTATGAGCTCAAACCAGTCTTGTCGTTCTTCCGTGACCTCTTCATCAATGAGGTATTTTCCCTAAGAGAACTAGATGTTGCTGCATGTGGCACAGGAGGTGCAGGCTGGAGAAAAGATGAAGCAACTTAAGAACCACTGCACATCTAATTATCCCCCTTTCATGATCTGCTTCAGTCCATGTTCACCTCATGGCCTTGATGTGGTCGTCTCCTGGAAGATTAACGATGTGACAGATGAACTGCTGTATGCAGAGATCTGATTGGAGCACCTCTGAAAGGTGATGAAAAGGCCCCAAGAGGTCTCAGGCATGAGTCTGTTGGAACCCGACATGGTCGCTTATGTGTTTATGTGCACACATTCTGTCAACTAATGTATCTGTGCAAGCAAACATAATAGAGCCTGTGAGTGTTGCGTTAGCAGCGTGATCTTTGTGGGACAGTCTTGCTGATCCTGGAGCTGAGAGTTCCCCCCTGTAGCTGAGGAGAAATAGCTGAAACCCTGCTCCCTTATTGTTGTTGACATGAATCACACTGGGGCTGTGAGTGTGGTCGCAGCTGCTGAGAAGATCATCGTATGCTTTTGTTATCTTCACCACTGCAACCAGTTAGTGAAGCCAGCGGCCTATTTCTACTCAGGGGTCAAAGGCCTTAACTGGTTATCCAAAGTTCAACTGGGGCTCAACTATGTCAACTATGACTGCAGGCGTTCAAAGGCAGTTTGTGGCAGTATGTACAAGGAAGAGCTTGGCTTGGACAAGCTATACTTCACTATGAGGAACATGGGGATAGGGAGCAAAATATGAACATGATATAAATAGCAAAATTTAAAAAACACTTCATTACATGCATTTGACAGATATGGTATTGCAAGAATGCCACAAACACACACACACACACACACTGCAACAGTACATTGCAGTGACTCCAACAATTCTAAAATAAATAACTCCAATTATGGACCCACTAGGAGATTTTAATGGAAACTGCACAACGGTAAAGGCCCCTTCACACATAGTACGAATAAGTACAAATCAGGGCGAATCACAGCGGAACAGCTCATATGAGCAAACCACAAAAACATCAAGCTGATGGGCAGGCGTAAACGAACCCACTGCAACAGTTTCATGCACGCTCGTGGACAAAACCGTTGCAGCGGGATCACAGTGCAAGCAGCTGGCATATGTGTAACCACATTGCACAGCTGCAGTGAAAAAGAAAAAGAAAAATACATGCCACCCACGGGATTCGAACCTGCAATTTACAGAAGCTCTGGTTGCTAGCCAGAAATTTTACCACTGCACTACCATCGCTGTCCTGTAAAAGATGTGGAAAAATGCCTGAAAACAATAAGGACATAAACGTATTTTTTTAAAAAAGAGAAAAAAAAATTGCTGTGATAACTGACCAAACTACGTTTTTCTGCTGATACATGACTGAAAGTGCCGTATTTGTCGCACTGTTGGCTTGCCATATACAAGGGTAGGCTGAAAAGTTCTAAGGCTCCCCATGAAGGAGTAATGCATTAACTGCATTATAGTGAGCCTTAGAACTTTTCAGCCTACCCTCGTAGCCCTGCGGCGCACTGCTCACAGGACACGCGTGTCCTGTCCGACAGCTGTGACATTCAGATCACCTGCTGCGTGTCCACATGAATGGTCCATTTCAGCTGGGACAGCCTGTCGATATGCACACTCTCCAGCAAAAGCGATACATGTTTTTATGTATTTCCACGTGAGGACAGCAAGCACACACACATGCGTGTCCGTCAAAACACGGTACGTATTCTGCAGCTGTGACGTCCAGGACCAGAGCTGTCAACAGCCGCTGCTGTTGGCAGCCAGCCACGCTCCCTGTCCATTCAGCGCACAGACCAAGGTGTCACTCTGTGATCAGATGAGAGGCACCTTGCCTGTGGGGGAGCGTGCGAACCACTCGCCCGCACGTGTTGGGGGGGAGCGCACGAAACACATGCACACGTGTTGTGGGGGAGCTGACACTCTGGCACGCCACATGTGTACTTGGCAACTCCACAGTCGTGAGAGCACTTAGACAAATTTTAACACCAGCTCAAAAGTGATCGTCTGCTGACTGTTTTCGTGCTAATAGCGTGAATTTGTGCTACTGACATATCCCATAATCCCTTGCGTGCCAGAGAGTCACTGCAGTCAAACAACATATAGAGAATCCACATGATGACAATTGTAAATGAACATTATACTACAAGAATGTAATTTTTTTATGCTTTTCGTCACATTAATAAGAAACTGCATGCATGATACCCTGAAAACTTGCTAAAACAATTCCGTATAACAAATAATCTGTGTCTTCTACTTTTAATCTGCGTGGAATTTAATAAACGCAAACCGAATTTCAGACATATTATATATATATTAGTCTGGAACAGAGGACAAACAGTGTTGTAATTATTGTTGAACAATAATAAAGATGTTAAAGAGCAAACTTCACTTTCCCCCAGAACGACATGATCAGGAAGCGAGCGCAGCTCACAGCAGCTCCCATTGAAAATAATGGAGAACCAGCCTGTGATTCTCACATGTTTATATAAAACAAACTCAATAACAACATCTATAAACCCAGAGAATATATTCATGAGCATTTTAGGCACAATATAAAAATAGTTTTATGTTGCGATGTTAAAGGTGTTGTCCATGTGCAGCGGTTAAAGTGCAGCGTGATCAGAGCGTCTCAGTGCAGTTCTCAATGTTTCAGAGATCTCGCAGCGCGGCGACCTCTCCAAAGTTTTGCAGGATTTGAAACGTCAATAGGGCGAATGGCCACACATTTTCTAAGTGCCAAGCAAGTGGTTTTAGATGTTTGTGTGTATCACCTGGAATCTGGCCGACACCTGCCACGAGAGGGATCGAATGGGCTCTCACAGGGCACACTCTGTCTTTCAGCCACTGGTATGTGCAAATAGCTGTAGCAGCAGGTGTACAAGGCGTTGGAGGCAGCTATGATTTTACATGTATTGCATACGATTCCTGCTTCATGCGCAATTCATGCGCAATTCGACCACATTGTACTGTGTGAAGAGGCCCTAAACAGTGGCCATTGATGTGTCAGCATAAGAAAATAAAGGCAGAACATCACAAAAAATATTGTAGACACTCTCCAGAGTTCAGTGTAGTGTTCAAGACACATAGTGTGTGAAGATATTTTTAAAAACAGAGTGACAACTGTTCAGTGTCATAGAATGCAATGTAGGAAGACCACAGACTTTTTTGATAGGTAGGTAGGTAGAATGGATGGATGGATGGATGGATGGATGGATGGATGGATGGATGGATGGATGGATGGATGGATGGATGGATTCATTCATTCATTCATTCATTCATTCATTCATAGACTTGGATTGGATTCCTGATCGTGCTACCCAGGGTAGGTAGATAGGCAGGTAGGTAGGTAGGAAGGATTAATTGATTGATTGACTGATTGATTGAGTGACTGATTGATTGATTGATTGATTCAATCATTCATTCATTCATTTTAGCGCTTTGTTTCCTGCAAAAGGCCAGTATAAACAGTTATCATCATTCTTATTATTAATAATGAATACATGGTTTTTCGGCATACAAGTCACACCAGAGTATAAATCGCAGGACCTCCAAAGCTAGTAAAGAAAATCTGTGACTTATACTCCGGAAACCATGATATAACTTCTGTCAAAATGCATGAGTTTCTGATGATATTTTCAGGATAAATCCTACACATTCTACATCATCTCATGCCAGCACCAGTTCTGTGTGAATGCGTAAATGTAAAATGTATGTCTGCATGTCTATTTATGTATCCACTAACAAATGTAAAACTCCAGCCATCTTTCATTTGTGCAAAAAATTACACTGATGACACTACAGAAAATGCTAGACACAAAACAACCCATTATAGGCAGGAGACACCAGCTGGGCGGTGTTTCTAGTGAAGTATATTTAGCTCCAAAGGATAACTCTGTCCCCTCTTATCTCCTCCACTACACAGTGACCGTGCCAGCCTGGAGTACTTTCTGAGAACAGCTCTAGAGTCCCGAGAGCTTCCTCTTGAGTGACTGTCTCTGTACTCTTGACCAAGCAGCGTGTCGATAGGCTCAACTATGGTAACTAACACACTGAGACAAAATATTAAAACCTCCTGTACAAACTCTTCACATGCATATGTCGAATTCTATATTCCAATGCAGTTTTCAAGCAGTTTGCTTTTTGTTTCTGCTGAGATTGAGATAATGATCAAGTTTTCCATCTGATGTAATGATGTAATGATGTACGGTAAATGTAGAAAACATGCCAGATAAATGCGTAATAAAGTCACATACATCCCTGAAAAGCCATGTATGTGCTTTAGAGAGTACGAAAGTCACTTCAGAAAAGCATCATACACAAGGATTAAATAAACTGGTTCGCACTGTTGCTTCACAGCAAGAAGGTTGTGGGATCGCTTCCCACCTGGGGCCTTTTTGTGTGGAGTTTGCATGTTCTCCCCATGTTTGCATGGCTTCCCTCCAGGTGCTACGGCGTCCTCCCACATCCAAAGACATGCAGGTTAGGTGTAATGGGAACTTTAAACTGTCCATAGGTGTGAATGTGTTGTGTACGTCTATAATGTGGCCCTGTGACAGACTGGCATCCTGTCCAGGGTGTACCCTGCCTCATGTCTTATGACTGCCGGGATAGTCTCCAGCCCCTCTGTGACCTTTAACTGGTGGAAGCGGATATAGAAAATGGATGGATGTTTGTGATGTCTCACAATCTGAATTTGAGCGGTGGCTAACTTCGATGTGCAAAACCAATCAAAACGCAACTTTGCCTATGTTGTATCCCATAGACATGTGGCACCCACTTTCATGTCTGCATTAGTAAAAAAAAAAAGCTCACAGCTGTGAAGAGAAACACAATGCCAATGATGCTGCCAAATACAGGATCAGCTGTACTGCAGTTTAGGAATGTAACACAAATTCAAGTATAGATAGAAGGTGTGGCTGGGGATGATACCTGAACTTTTCATCTATACTGAAAATTAATGATGGCAAATGATAAATACTGTTATGCAACATTTCAACCCTTTGTTTCGGAGCATTTCTCTGGAATCCAAATCAAAAAGAAGACATTACATGCTGCCAGCTACTCAACACTGGCACCTGCTGGGCAGTCCAAGAATGTGCATCCATATCAAATTATAAATTTGTAACTGAAAGGCTACAGTCAGTGTAAGGTCTGTACATCCACTATCGGGTATGATGTTTGTTAAAAATAAATAAATAAATAAAATATGGTCCATTGACGATGTCCATGTTAGTGTACAGGATCCTGCCGAAATACTGTCAACTTTGAACAGGCACTATTTCTGCAGCAAAATGCTTTTTTTTTTTATGAAAACCATGAGATAAAAAGGTGTTTTCATATATTTTTGCAAAACTGTTGTTTGAGTATTCACATCAGTATTAACTGCCTTCTCCTCAACTCACTCGTCTGTGAAGAATCACATCGTGTCCTCAACCAATCTGCTGTAACAGCAGCTATTGCAGCACCAACATGGAGCTCAAGGTTGTATGTCCATGTTTAATTTCTCTTCAATGCCTTGACCTTTAGACACCTCCTGGATTTATATCCAAAATTTGCTCCCTCTGACCCATAATTAACCATAATAAAATCGGGAAGGCACACAGGCTTCTGTAAGCGTGTGTGTACTATGTTTTGCCACATCCTCTCTCTCTCTCTCTCCACTTTTCTTTTTAGCTCCTCCATGTTACTTTTCAGCAATTGAAATCGAGGTAATGACTGGGCAAGGAAAAAGAATGTTCTTTCAATAGATAATTAGGGAGATTGGTTTACCAGGGCCACTCAAAGCCCATTCAGATGCAGCGCTGAGGCCGGGCCTTGTTGTCTGCCGAGTCCAAAAGGCTCCCAGGAGAGGCATTCCCTTTGGCTTCATTTCTCAGAGCAGGTGCCTGGCAGCTAGTCAATGGAGACGGTTAGTTGAGATATATAAGAGACCCATCCCCCTGGACAAGGGGTCAACATCACAGGTCAGGGGTCATGAGCAGAGGTCACAAGGTCAATGTTTTGCACGTAGGACTGGTCAAATGAGTGGAAATGCATCGTGGACAAGTCTTTTCCATAACTGGAAGTGTGATGCAAGTGGAGCTTCTCGTGGGCATCGAGCATCTCTTTCACCTGTTTGTCTCTTATTTGAATTGAACAAATGAGCTTTTTCAGGGGCTGAAAACACTGTACAAGGGGCGGCAATCTGACGTTAAACTGGCATATAATCTTCACATCCATCTCACTCGTCTGTGTGGAGGACTGAAGATGAAGATAATCCAACCAGGTGTATATGGAAGCAAATCACTGCCATAATATTTGAAAATATATTTGTTGTGTACAGTGGTCAAAGAGGGAATTTTAATGTTTTTCTCCAGAATATGACCACCATTTTTGGATCGCCTCTTGTGTCAGAACGATGCTGTAAAACTGTATCATTATTATTTTATTTAGGATTAGAATAAGGCTCCGAGTTAAGGTCTCATATTTGTAAAACATATAAAACATTTGTAAACTTCAAAACTTCTGCTTCTGGACCATGGCTGAGCACATTTCAGGTGTCTTGCACAGTTGCACAATTCCGATATGGTCAAATTCCCATTAGGGAATAGTTCAGATTTGCTAAATTCCCATAACACATTAACAACCAAATACCAAATTTTAACAGTGAATCAACACTGAATATTTGATGTTGAAATTTAAATATATTACTTCACTAAAATGTTTGACTTTGAAAACCACATTTCTGAGTTTACACGGTCTTAACGTCCCTTTGTGAAAATGATCTGTTTTAAGTTGTGGAATCCCAAAATACAGTGCATCCAGAAAGTATTCACAGTGCTGCAGTTTTTCCACATTGTTTTATGTTACAGCCTTATTCCAAAATGGATGAAATTCATTTTTTTTCCCCTCAAAATTCTACATATAATAGTAATGACAGTGTGTAAAAAAGTTTGAGATTTTTGCAAATTTATTAAAAATTTAAAAAACTAAGAAATCACATGTAGAAACGTAAGTATTCATGGCCTTTGCCATGAACCTCAAAATTGAGCTCAGGTGCATCCTGTTTCCACTGATCATCCTTGAGATGTTTCTACAGCTTAACTGGAGTTCACCTGGTGTAAATTCAGTTGATTGGACATGATTTAGAAAGACCTGTCTACATATAAGGTCCCACAGTTGACAGTGCAAGTCAGAGCACAAACCAGTCAAATAAACCAAAGCGTCTCGGAATTTTGCCTCATTTCGGCTTAAAACTGACTTTAGAATGACTTAAGAGGTTTTTACCTTTATCATCTGTTGGTTAATAATCCCATTAATCCATTTGATTGCTCTGGGTGAAGAGACTCTGTCTCAGATGTGCTGCTGTGGTCCGAAATGGCACATGCGCTGATGCAAAAGGCGGACTGATTTTTAGGTGCAGACCGATTTTTAGGGCGGACCGTTTGTGCCCTGTGTTTATTGGTTGTGTCTGTAGCTGTCGTCCTGTTTCCATTTTACATCAGGTTCTTTTTTTTTTTTTTTTTTTGGCACTTTCAGTCACAAATACAGTCAGCTGCATTTCTTCAGCTGTGTAGTGCTGATGGTAGCATACATACATAGCCAATGTGTGTCCTTTGACTCTCAAACGGCATGCTGGGAAACTGAGCTTTAACTCAGGTGGTTAAGACTCAAATCAAGTTTTGTTCATTTTGATGATCTAAGATGTATGTATTTGCACACTATGACACAAAATTATAGAGGTGACAAAGACAAATGTGTAATGGTTTGAATCATAAAACCTTCAAAAGCATTATAGCTTTATTAATATGCTGGCATTATTATTATTGTTATTATTATTACTATTATTATTATTATTATTATTGGAATTATACAGTTTGAAACTGGCCTCAGAATTTCACAAAGTGAAATTGAGACTAAAGATGGTTTTTAAATATTTAAGTGAAATAAATAAAAAAAGGCCGATACAGGCCCTGAGGCCCGTTGGGCCAGTGTTTTTCCCCAGATCCTGGAGTGTGACGTGGATGAGCAGTCACGAGTCTCCCTGAGCAGGACTGCAGCCCATCACAGATTACTTCCTCATGTCTGTTTACAGCTGGGTGGACAGAGACAATCTGGATTACGTAAGTGTCTTGTCCAAGGACATAGGTAGATCAAATGTACATATAGACAGCCCAGCTCCTTATTCTACTGAAATACCTGCTCCACAGTGTTGCAAATAATGCCGGAAACAGTTTTCAACTCAACATTCAAAATATTTTCATGATGCAGTTTTTATGATATCATACAAAAATAAGTTAAGCATACGTTTCATGCATATTCCTACTAATTTCCACATGCATGTGCAAGGCATATTTCATATTTAACGTTCAGAAACAAGTATTTGGGTTATTGCTAGAGTTAGTTAGTTAGTTAAGGTCAGCATAACAATAATGTACTAATAAGTACAAATTTCCATATTAATTTTTTCCAGATGGAAAATATGCATTTTGTTTTCAGCGACATCATCACCATTGCCTGCCTGATGAATACACGAGATATGTATGAATTTCTAATTTTTGTGCATTACTGTTCATAAATTTTACATTTTTGTGTGTGAATAACATGCACCATTCATAGAATTTGTGTATTGTGGAATGAAAGGCAAACAGGTAGCCTGAGGAGACACCAGCGATATGAAGGTCAACTGCTGACCTAATTCGACCACATTCCTCGATTTTCACCAGACAAACTCAAACATTTAAACATTAAGTGCACACGGTAACGACAACTTAAGGATTTTCTTATCACACAAAAGATTGTCATTTTACATTCGACACAGACTGGAGGCCCCTCTTTACAAATAAATACACTCTAAATTCCTCCCCAAGACACAAGCAAGGTGTCTTTACAGGTCAGAGGTCGTGTGGCCTCTTATTTCTGATTATACGAGGTCTGTCCATAAAGTACAGGTCCTTTTTATTTTTTTCAAAAACTATATGGATTTCATTCATATGTTTTTACGTCAGACATGCTTGAACCCTCGTGCGCATGTGTGAGTTTTTCCACGCCTGTCGGTGACGTCATTCGCCTGTGAGCACTCCTTGTGGGAGGAGTCGTCCAGCCCCTCATTGGAATTCCTTTGTCTGAGAAGTTGCTGAGAGACTGGCGTTTTGTTTGATCAAAATTTTTTCTAAACCTGTGAGACACATCGAAGTGGACATGGTTCGAAAAATTAAGCTGGTTTTCGGTAAAAATTTTAACAGCTGATGAGAGATTTTGAGGTGATACTGTCGCTTTAAGGACTTCCCACGGTGCGATACGTCGCGCAGCGGTCCCAGGCGCCGTCGTCAGCCTGTTTCAAGCTGAAAACCTCCACATTTCAGGCTCTATTGATCCAGGACGTCGTGAGAGAACAGAGAAGTTTCAGAAGAAGTCGGTTTCAGCATTTTATCCGGATATTCCACTGTTAAAGGAGATTTTTTTAATGAAAGACGTGCGGACGGGTCCGCGCGTCGGGACGCAGCCGACGCGGTGCGGCGGCACAGGAAAAACACCTCCGTGTTGATAACCATTTGTAAAATCCAGGCGGCTTTTGATGGCTTTCAGTGGAGTGAGTATATGAGAAATTGTTTAACAGCTGGACATGTTCCAACTTGTCCTTAAGGCTTCCAACAGAGGTGTTTTTCCTGTGGCGGAGCGTCGCGGCGGCTGCGAGCCGACGCTGCAATCCGCCCGCACGTCTTTCATTAAAAAAATCTCCTTTAACAGTGGAATATCCGGATAAAATGCTGAAACTGACTTCTTCTGAAACTTCTCTGTTCTCTCACGACGTCCTGGATCAATAGAGCCTGAAATGTGGAGGTTTTAAGCTTGAAACAGGCTGACGACGGCGCCTGAGAGCGTTGCGCGACGTCTCGCACCGTGGGAAGTCCTTAAAGCAACAGTATCACCTCAAAATCTCTCATCAGCTGTTAAAATTTTTACCGAAAACCAGCTTAATTTTTCAAACCTTGTCCACTTCGATGTGTCTCACAGGTTTAGAAAAAATTTTGATCAAACAAAGCGCCAGTCTCTCAGCAACTTCTCAGACAAAGGAATTCCGACGAGGGGCTGGACAACTCCTCCCACAAGGAGTGCTCACAGGCGGATGACGTCACCGACAGGCGTGGAAAAACTCACGCATGCGCACGAGGGTTCAAGCACGTAAAAACATATGAATGAAATCCATATAGTTTTTGAAAAAAATAAAAAGGACCTATATTTTATGGACAGCCCTCGTATAACGGCTGAGTGGATCCTTGTCAATTGTTCTTTTTACAGTGCAATTTTGGTGTTATATGAAATGCGCTATTGCATGTGAGCACTCACACTACTGGGCATGGCGTTTAGCTAAACATGGCGGAGTTTGTTTTCCTGGCGGACAACGATTTGAAGGAGCTAATTGATGCTCCTAATTCTTATAACACACACACAAAAATAAATAAATAAATGAATCCACTACGCTGTAAACCATCTGGAGGCATGAAGCGCTGTTAGGATGAAAAGCTGGATAAATTTCTGATGTGATTTTTTGCTGAACAACACAAAGTCTTTTTTTTTTTTTTTTTTTTTTGAAGTACACAAAGTCAGTGCACAGAATCACAGATTACATCCTCCTTATTTTGGAATCCAATTTAAAGTTCGTGTTGAACTGATAAGCACCAGTGACACACACCAAAATGTAAGTCTTCTTTTCTGTTGTTTATAAATTCATAAAATATCAAATGAAAAGGATCTATTTTAGCTGTTATATAAAATAAATCATGAATTTTTTTTCATTCTTTCGATGGACCGAATATTTCATGTGAAATGGACCGAATATTTGGAAATATTCAGTCCACTGAACTCATAAACATTCATTATTTATATATTAATTCAAACTATGGAAAAGTGATCTGCAAAGGATGCAATCAACAAACGCTCAACTATTTTGGATTCACTCTAAAGTCCCACAACAACCAATCCCAAGCTTAGTCCATCCAACTGCACCGCAAGAGAAACACCAACTACATATCTACACCCTGTGGGTTCACTGAAGAAGCGATGGTCCACACAGGGGGTGGAAATCACACAGTCTCAAGGAAGTTCATGGTGGAATTAAGAAAAGTACATTAATCTATTGGTTTGTGACAGGGGCATGAAAATGGGGTGCTTTTCGTCACGGGGGCATAAAATGTGGGGGTCTGGGGGTTATGGTTAGGGTTAGGGGAGGGGAGACCCTTACGGTATGGTTAGAGTCAGGAGAAAGGGGAGGATCATAAATGGCAAAATTAAAAAAAGTCACAAAAATAGGGTGCTTTTTGTGACGGGGGCACAAAATAAAAAAGCGTAAGTTGTCAACCTGGAGGTAGTTACTGGTACTGCAGTCATGTTATAAGGTCAACTCTTTTTATGCAGTTAGCAAAATGTGTACCTCCATCTATGGCATGCCTGTATGTGCCC